>NC_087474.1:131345410-131462910 GCF_036417665.1 Passer domesticus | reverse complement strand
TTGTCTTGGTTGTTTGGGCTTATATAGACTGTGGGCTCTTGGCTGAAAAGACTGTCTTGTTCTTGTGCTTCTCTGGTGTCTGGAATGAATGTCAGAGCTGGTTTTCTACACAAGTGTGACAATGCAGCCATTAAAAGTAAATTACTGCACTGATCACAGCACTGAATTGGACAAGTATTTGTACTAGAACATAATTAACATCTTAGACACAAGTTATAAAGGCACCATTGGTTTGGGATGTTCATAACAAACCAGACATATTATAGAAGAGAATCATAGTCTTTCTCTTTATACCCAGCATAAAACCAATTTTTAAACCATCATAGGGTTTTGTGTCACTCTAAGAAAGAGCTGAAATTCACACTGTTTTGTAGATTTCTTATTGATAAAATTCTACCCAGAAGCTAAAGGCACTTTAGACAACAAAAACTGTCCCAAAACTGTAGGGAAGGTAGAGAAATACAGAAATAGAACTATAAATAAATAAATAAAGATTAAATATATCACGGCTTCTTCTTACATAAGCTATATCATGGCTTCCTCTTCGCTGAAATGAGGGGACTTGATAACAGTCTCTGAATACCTTGGGAGTGTAAATCCAAGGCAGGAGAAGAATCACTGAGGATGATAAACAGGGATTTAAACAGCAGTAATAGGATTAATGTAAGAATGAAAAAGTTCAAGCTGCATATCAGAGAATGTTTTCTGCTGATATATTAACAAATAAAGTGTCATAAAGTGTTGTAGAGAACTTTTGTCTCTGTATTCTTAAAATTTCAAAAAAAAGGTAGATAAACTTATTCCCATTTCATTTGTGCAAAAATGAGGAAATCTTTCAGATAAGGAAAGGTGTAGCTCAGTTTGTATACTGAAGTCAAAGTATCCATACCTAAGCACCATCTAGAAAAGAAGACATAGTCAGTGCCCTGCAAAGTATCCAAAGTATTGAAGCTGACTATGGACCACATCAGATTGGTCAGGCAAACATTTCTGGCTGCAGCAGAGTTCTGCAAATAGATATCTTCCCCAGGTCACATGGAGACCTAATTTGACCTCCTCTGCTTTGCTGACAGATCTACATGTATCATAACTCCCTAAAAGGATTCTGTCTAGACAATTAAAATAGTCTTGAGTTTTTAATAATAACGAGGTTTTCCTCCTTCAGGTAGAACATGGTCTTCTGAAATGAAGGAAAAAAAATAGGAAAAAAGAGATGAATGGGATAGGAACCAAATGTTTTAACCTGGCACAAGTATCATGTGAGCAGCACATCCAAATCCAACTTGAGTCTCTGAATAATCACAATAGTAATATTTTTACAGAGAGAGTATTTCGGAATCACAGAAAAACCAAGACTGGAAGAGACCTGCAAAATCATCCAGTCCAGCTGTCAAGCAATTATCACTATAATCACCCCTAAAGGTTGATTATAGTGCCAAATCCAGATACCACCTGAACGCTTCCAGAGTTGGTGGCTCCTTCACATCCCTGTGCAGCCCATTCCAATACTTTGACAACCCTTTCAGTTAAAAAAAAAAACCCAAATTTTCAATATTTAATCTGAACCTCCCCTGGCACAAATTAAGGTCATTTTTTCTCATCCTTTCACTTGAAATATGGCAGAAGAGAAGAAGCCCCACCTCACTACAGTTTCCTTTCAGGTAATTGCAGAGAGCAATGAGGTCTCCTCTAAGCCTCCTTTTCTCCACACCAAACAGCCCCAGCTGCCTCACCTGTTCCTCATAGGATTTGTGCTCCAGATTCTTCCCCAGCTTTGTTGTGTTGCTTTGGACACCAGCACCTCAGTGTTCTCTTCGCAATGAGGGGCCTGAAACTGAAGACAGTTCTAAAGTTGTGGCCTCACCAGTGCTGAGTACAGCAGGACAATGGTTTCCTTAGCCCTGCTGGTCATACCAGTCTTCTCAGTAGCCCAATGAAGAAACAGTAAAGGAAAGTATAGCTATAATATACAAATCTGGCAGAAAAGGTTGCAATTTTCTAAGTAGGTACAGGAAAAGGCACTCACTCCTGGTCATTGTTATGTGTTCAACCAGTAACAGTTAAATTTCCAAAACAATGCCAATAATTCTAAGTAAGGAACATCTAATAAATGTCAGCCTATTTTGAGCCTTAATTACTTCCTCCAAGCTGCTATGCTTTCTTTTCTTTACAATGAGCATAAACTAGACAGCTCCTGTCTTTTTTCCAGTCTGTACCTCATGTTAGCTGAAGCCATTAATATCATTGTCTAGACTAGTCTCATACAAGCGTAGGGTCTGTGCAGGTATCAGTGAGGCGTGTAAAAGCCGTTTCTTATTAAAACAGTCACACAAATTCTGTCAAATGCTGGCACAGCATATTCACATTCTTTTGTCAAAATTATTACAACATCACGCTATTAATATTCTCATTAAACATGTCCTTTTTTTGTGTTATGCCACAGATAGTAATGAAACAATCAAATGTCATGATATGACATTATTTATATAATATATTGTATTATATAATATTTGCTTTGGTAGTTTGTTCCAGAATTGCATTGAATATTTTACTATATATCCTAAAACCTGATATGGAGAGCTAATGGTGTGCACTGAAAAAAAAATAGAGTTCAATGCATAAACCTGACACCATAA
The DNA here is from genome assembly GCF_036417665.1 of Passer domesticus. Lineage (NCBI taxonomy): Eukaryota > Metazoa > Chordata > Aves > Passeriformes > Passeridae > Passer > Passer domesticus. Next base: position 131,460,274 of record NC_087474.1, on the reverse strand, counting down.
CATATTTTCTCATCTAATTCTGACCAAGGGCAGTATTAGTTTGCACAGCTTAGATATGACTCAGCCTACAGCTAAAAAAAATTATGATTTTTTTTTTAACTGCACCTGTGTCATCCAAATATAAGAAAACTACCCTGTGAGACCTTTTCTGAGCACATAAGGCATAATCTATACAAGTATATGTTATTTTCGTTTTGTATACTTGCATTCACGCTAGCCAGATTGCTCAGTGTTACCTTTGCTCAGCTGGCAACGGCAGTGTAACTTGCATACAAATAAATCCTCCCAGTAAAGGTGAGCATGCATAATGGAAGCACAATATCATATGCTTTCTCATTAGATTTCTGAATGATTTTCCTTATATGTCGAAGAGTTCAAGTAACAGAAAAATAACTTCCCTTGAGAAACCAAATGGAAGAGCAAGAATTTCTCACACCTTTACTATATCTTTGAAAGAAAAGAGTTCAAGAGTTCAAGCAAGGTCCAGAGATAAGAGAACACCCTCTCTCAAGACAGAGAACAAACTTGATGAAATTTCATTTGTATCAAAGTGAAGGCAGAAATTAGAAATAAAATGTGAAAATATTAAGCAAGCAGTAAACACAAGAAATTATTAAGAGCATAGAATTGATACAAAAAACTTAAGACACCGCACTACAACCTTGGGTTCCAGGACTAAGAAAAATAAAGTCTAGCTATCAGGAGAAAAAACCCATCCAAAGGCCCTACCAAAGAATAAAATCTTAATAGTTGCATAGGTGTATTTGTAAACAAACATGAGGGAACACATTCAACAGGTAAATCTAATTGAAATTCTAAAGGAATCAGGGGCATTCTTTATATCATAAAAATAAAATAATTGTAGAATAAGTTGCATTAACCTAGTTGATCGCACCCCCGCACTACCTTTTCTGTACTTTTTCAGTCGGTGTCCTTCTGTGAGCAAGTGATGGGAAAAGTTATTCTTTTTTAAATATTACTTCCTTCTATGGGGGGGGCGCTTTTAGTAAGTGGTTTAGTATAATATTTCAACTCCATAGCTACACCGGGTCTACGAAAGCATCAGTGAAGTAGCCTGAAATTTAAATCTGGGGGATAAGCAAGTGAAGGAGCAAAGGCAAAGACACAATCCATATGCTATCATATGGAAAACCACATTTCTGGTCCTCCCAGACTGTAGCCACATGATGCAGAGCTACCTCATCAAAGGAGTTGACTTGAGCTTCCTTGTGTGCCTGAAGAGTCCCTGAAATTGAAGCATGGAAATTATTCAGCTCACCATTTGGATTGACACTGTTTCTGTAAAGTCACAGAGAAGCATAATTGTAAGTGCAGACTAGGCAAATAGTGTGTGACATAGCATCCATCACTGGTGAGCTTTCTTCTTCAATCAACCAAACACAGGGGATGTGCAGAGGGTGAAGTAATGCCAAAGGATTGTCCAGAGTGGAGGAGTTAATAATTCAGCAGTGAGGGCAAATAAGCACCTAGAAAAAAAACCCAAAACACTGAATCCTCTCTGTTCCTCTGTCAAAAATACACATTTCAGAATCTTGGGATTTTTGTTCCCTACCAGAAGCAGAACACAACTCCATCCAGTAATTAACTATGAGATAGTCACATAACTATACCTACAGTAATTGTGATCAGAGAGAACAAAGGTATCTAGATCTTCCACATTCTGGTTTGATTAACTGTATCCATACTCATACTAAAAATTATGAGTTGATATCTTACAGAGCTTGTATCGGTATTATTAATTTGTACAACAGTTAATCAAAGCTTGTTATATTCCTTCAGTAAAAACCTTTTATGTTGTCTGTTTTGGGGCAGTATTTCGCATAAAAAAAATACCACTAAATTGTATTTCCTATTGATCTGAATGTATAGTGTATCTTATTTATTTCAGGGAACAAAACTGATGAAACTGGCAAAGGGATAAAAAATTAAATACCTACAGCAAAAATAGAAAAGGGTCCAAAGAGGTAAAAAGAGTAATGATGGCAATAATTCACAAGTTGTAGGAAAAAAGTATTCTAGATTGGAAGATTTGGGTGGAAGAATCTCCTGACTTAATACATGTTTTACACAAAATTATATAAGATCACTACTGTATCAAAAATTAAAAGGAAGCAGCTGAAAGCTACAGCATACTGCAAAAATATTTTGAAGATTCTGATAGAGATGAATAATATAAACCTTTTACTAAATGTGTCTCTCATAGCATAGACAATATCTTTTTGAATTTCATAACACAGCAAATTAAAGCCCAGTGACAGTCAGTGAGGTTTTTGAATCACTTTACTGTGCCCGGATGCAGTAATGACCTTAATATCATAAAATATAACTAAGTTAGCACACATTTATTAACTCAAAAGCATTACAATTCTATCACTTTCAAAATACAAATTTAAGATTTGCCTCATCTTAAAGTCTTAAAGTGATTTTGTCTGTGGATGTCAATAACATATCTGAAATTCCAAAAAAAATCTGCTTATTCTGTACTTGAAATAAGAAATTCCAGATTAAAACTGAAAAACTATGTATGTGTGTTTTTAAATTGTCACTGCAATGAAGAATCAGGAAGGAAATGCCAAACTGTTTTTAAATGAATACACCTTAACTGTTTCTCTGCACAAAACCTGCTATTTAGATTTTAATGTATCCCTGATATTTAGATGATCAAAGATATAGAAGAGTACTGCTGTCAGAACAGCATAACATTACTGGAATCCTTAGAAAAACAGTTTTTTCCAACAGTACGTTTAAAAAGGACCAGTATATTTTAATGATTTTGTATTCTTTTTCAAAACCACTGTACTTCAAAATTAATTTTAGCTTTCTTAATTTTTTTCCCAAATTGTTTTAATGAAGATTAATTTTAGGGAGACTTTCCTACTGTTAGCAATGTCTCTTATAGGTACAATTCTTCCATTCCAGTACCATTTCCATTCAAACTCCTCTATGGAGCAGCAGGCTGCAATTTCTGCATCTGTGCTGTAATTCTACTGTAATTCTTGCACAGAAGCCTAGTCAATCAACCCTGTCCTCCCTGTGCTAGCCAACTGTCCCTTTAATACATCCATAGAATTCAATATGAATTGAATGAATAGAATTGCAGTGCTAGGGAGACAGTCAGCTACTACAGAGAGACAGGATTGATTGACATTAAAGCATCTGTGGAAGAGTTATAGAAGAATTACAGCACAGTCACTGAAATTGCACCCTCCACACCTCATGAGAGGGAAGGGAAGCTACAAGAGACACTATTAATAAATAAATCTGCCTTACAGCTAAAGATGCATCAAAAGGTTTGTTTTTTTTTTTTTCTTTTTGTATCCCCAACTTCAATTTGTGAGCAGTTTTTATTAACTACGTGAAAATTGGGTGTGACTTCAATTCTACAGTGGTTACAATTCTAAGACAGTTTTAATTCAAAGCCAGATAGCATTTTTTTTAAGCCAGAATGTAGCTTTTCCAGTTCATTCTTCCCTTTCCTCACTATTGATATAGTTGGAAGTATATGGGACTTACTCGTATTGAATTGCAGGGTTTCTTTAGTATCACAGCAGGAATACATATAGTATTGTTGCAAGGTAACCACAGTTTCTGTTTTTCAGTTTGTTCTGGTTTAGGGCAGATTTGGGAGAAAACTTCTGAAGGGGTTTTTCTAGAAAGCAGATTGAAGTGGCCCCTCCTTCTACTGCTTCGGGAATATATTTCTTTGGACAAAAGTGGAAAAACCCCCTCTTTATTTAATAGGTAAAGCACCCACTAGTACAAGAAAATGAACAACATTAAACAATAGAATCTCTTGCTGCTCTAAAAGAGATGACAAACTCAGAAAGTCCCCTTTGTGGGCAGTAGCTTGGCTCGCTCAGTCCCTTGTCAATGCCTCCAGCGCTGGAAATGTCACGGCCCAGGCCCGGCCCAGTGGCCACAGGTGTGAGCTATGGGTGTTGTTGTGGATGTTCAGTCCAGAGTAGGTCTAAACAGTTCTAAAGAAAAAAAGAAAGAAAACTACGGTACAGAGAATTTCTCTGCCTCAGCTAGCTAGAAACCTACTAAAAGCAAAGGAGAGCTCTGTCCCGCTGTCTGTCTGCAGACAACACAGTCCAGGAGAAGGATGCAGATGAGAAAGTGCAGTTTCTGAAAACAAACTGTGCTTCTTCTCTCCTCTCCCCACGCTCTCAGAACCAGTCCTAAAGGTGCAAAATTTATTTCTGGGCTAAACAGACAAATGGGGATACAAGAACCATAAAGTCACCCCAGGACACAGTAGTAATAATCTATATAATTCTGTGATATGGTATTACTTATTTAAATTGCCTAGTTCTATTTTGCTCTAATCAGAAGAGAAGGTGAATGTGTTGAATTTAACTAAACACTAATTCCTTCTTTATAATGAGTCTTGCTCCAGATTATGCAAACTTCATAATAAAGTTAAGTTTAACAAAAAATGGTAGGCTTTCATTCTAGTTGCATATAGGTTATTTAGAGGCACTGATATGGGAGTTATATTCAGATAACATAAGTAGATGTGTCTTGTTAGCTTTATTTTGAAGACTTTCATAGTTGTGCCTAAAGATGAAATTCTTTTTGGTGTAATGCCCTGGCGATAGATGGTAGTGTTCAGATGGTGGTGTAAGTACATAGGGTTTTTTTAAAGTTCCTTATTTGTGTATGTTTTCAGGCATATTTGGCTATGTATTGGTTTTCTGCTGCCTGCCAATAAACAGCAGTTGTTTCATCATCAGTGAAACCTTAAATCATATAAAACAATTTCTTTAAGTATTGGTTTCCTCACAAATACTTTTTGAAGGTCTTTGTAGACTGAGATGGATATTATGACACACATTTCTCCAGATTTACCTCTGCAGCTGTAAATTGTAAAAGTATTTCAATTAAATAATCAGATTTTGGAAAAGAAATTGAAACATTTTATTCTACTGTGAAGGCTAATGCTGTTATCTTATCCATGTTAAATCATCTGGACAGAATGATTAGCCTTATTTTTTTGTTATTATTTTTATAATATCTCTAATAATAAATCATTACAAAAAAACAGTTATTTTGAGGTAACAGAATGTTTTGAACGATCTTGAATAAATCCACTTCCAGTTTTGCAGTGATCCAAAACAAAAATAGGTACAGAAACTGTTTTTCTAAAGTCAGTTACCATAGAAAGGAAGTATAATAATAAAATCCTTCATGAGATCATACTTTATTGATCTAATCAGCTTTAAAATGTATGGATTTCTATGTGGCTACATTTCTATTTTATTTAACTGAAACAAATGTCTAAAAATTGTATGAATTATTAATGCTTAATTGTAACATTGTTTGGGGTTTTTTTCTTATAGTGATGTCAATGAAACAAATCATCCATTTCGGGCACACAAATTACATAAATCAAAGGTACAATAATTTATATGAATGATGTAGCTCAAAAAATATTTTGACCATGCTAAGGAAAACCTTACAGTGCTTAAAACCACTTCTACGCTCTTCCAAATGCTAAGTGCAAAGGAAGTGGACCAGAAGAAGAAAAGTTAAAGGTAATCAGTTGGCTTGTCAAGAAAACAGTTTGTTAGAGATTGAAAGACTAATCCTTCCTAGCTCTTGTGTCCAAAAACAAGAGAAATTAGGAAGATCACAAAGTTGCTCCTATTTGCAACAGAAAACCAAGGATGATTAAGAATGGACCAAAGTTGAAGACCAAAGAGAGTGAAAGGCATTTTTTCCATTTTTTTCTCATTTGGATATTTTTCATTCAGTTAAAATGAAAACACTAAGTGTTGTGAAAGGTGTACTGATAACTTTTATCTTTCTTCTCAGTTGCCACAAAGGTAAGAGCTGCATTCTGTCCTTGACACACAGCAGACAAGGCACCACCTGGTGTTCCCAAATCTCACAGTATCTTCCTAGTGAAAAGAAAACCAAACTAAGAAGTATATGAAAACTTCTTTCTTAGGGAAACTCAGTATAGGAATGGGCAGTCATGCAACATATATTCTCATTTGCTGTATTTGTTAAAGCACATCAGGATATTCAGACTGAACATCCATGCTGCCTGCAACAATGTTCTTGCAATGCTGGATCTGTAATTGTCTTTCTCTGCATCTCTTTTCCTTGGATATCCTTCATCAGACAGTGAGATAAAGTAAGATAAGCGTAACTTAAAGTCCAGTGCAATAGTTTATTGGCTAATGCTCAAAGAATGAGTGACTGGAACTAATACCTTCTAGACCAAGCATTTATTTGCTCACAAAGCCCAAAGAGACAACCAACAAATCTTTGTGACCAGGCAGTCATCTGCCAGATGGGGAAAGGTCAGTCTTCATTGCAGCTAGTAAGACATTAATCATTATCATCATCATGTTCATTGAGGATCTTTTTAATCCTTTATATTTTTTCAGATAAGTCATAAAATCACAGAAGATCCTGGGTTGGAAGGGACCCACAAGTATTTGTCTTATTTAATCCCTGAACTGTTAATGACTGCAGTTTCAACAATAATACTATTGTCTTTTCTTACCTTTCTCAATATACTTCTTTCCTGGTTGGAGAATATGGAGATGCCTAGTGATATATGAACTTGTATCATGGGAAGGTTGGAATACGTTTAAGGAATTATTTTCTATATCATGACATTTGTTAAGTTATAGCCCTTTTCCTTGGAGATACCTTTGGAGATCTTTATTTAAAATTTCTCTGGGTACAGTCTTTACCAATCTACTCTCCTTGAAACTCTTTGAGCAGTAACTTGGACTACATGACTTCCAGAGGTCTTATTAAACTTAAATTGATTTATGATTCTATGACATTTTCCAGAAGGAATGCCCTGGAATAAATGTCTGTTGAAGGAGACAAAATAAAGTGCAGAGATATATGGAAGGGCAATGAGAGAAGTCCTATAAAAATTTTACAGAGAGTGAAAGGAATTTGCAAAGGAAACTCATAGAAACATACAAAGGTTTGAGCTGGAAAAAACCTTAAAGACTATCTAGTTCCAATCCCCCTGCCATGGTCTTGGTCACATTTTACTACACCAGGTTTTCCAAAGTCCCATCCAACCTGACCTTGAACATTTCCAGGGATAGGGCATCCAAAACTTTTCAGAGCAACTTGTTCCAGGATCTCTTCACCCTCACAAAAAACAATTTTTTCCTGATGTCCAATCTAAGCCTAACCTCTTTAAGTTTAAAGCCTTTACTCCTTGTCCTGTCAGCACATGCCCTTGTAGAAAGTCTCTTTTCAACTTCTACAGGAAGTAGTCATAAAGATAAAGCTGTGAGAGATGTGGAGGAGAAAAAAAGGACATTAAAAGTTATTCTTTCAGATTAATTGCAGGCGTAATTTCCCCATGCAACCCCCTGTTTTTTTGGAACTTCCTAGATGTATTCATCATTCTTTATTTAGTTCTATGCTTTGCTTTTTCAGATGAATGCTTCCTTCTTCAAACCTGGATGAGTCTTACACAGAGGCAAAGATTTCAATTGAGAGAAATAATATGCATCTAAACAGGTCCACAAGATCTTGAAATCTGGATGTCTTTGCTATTGGAAACTATAAAGAAGTTCAATATTGTCATCCATGTTCTCCCTCTGAAGAAAACTGTTAATTAATAATTTGTTTTAAATCATGACAAAAACATTTTCAGGAAGTTGCTCAGTCCTGATCTTGATGACAAAAATAATGTCATTTGGAGTAGATCTCATTGTCACTTAGGCTAGAAAGGAACATTAGACTTGTTCTGTATGAAACTTGATGTTATGATTTTATTGCAATTGCAGCCTTGGAAAACATTCAAAGGCAGAGCCAATATTTCCTTCAAAGGGAGTACCAGAAATCTTGTTCCCTTTATCAGTGTCATGATTTTCTGTCTTTTTGCCTTTATATTGTTTTAACTCATTCTCAGCCTAGAATACAGCTGCTTGGTTTTTCTTTGTATGTTAACACTGTATCGTGCAAATGGAAGCTTAACTGGCCCCAATCATGAAATAAATAAATATTCTATAGGAAGAAAATATTCCTAAATTTCCCTTGTCAGTGTAATATATTATGGCCTAAAATTTGAGTGGTGTTCCCAGTCACCCAATTAAACAACTTTTATTCCCAGTCCAGTAATATGAGGGTGAATATACATGACTGTAGTAGAGGTCCTATGTTTTTTGGTCTAGTTATCCTTCTGATATCATATTTCTTTTTCTTTACTTCTGAGGATGATCAGTGTAATGCATGATAGAGAACAACAGCGCAACCTTAACAGCAGCTGTTGAGATTTTCTGTGTAGATATGAAATAGGTGCCTATCAGATGCAAAGTAGATAATGAACAGTACATGTCTCATGACTCTTACCGATACAGCAAAAAGCTGGCTGGTGCAACACAGCCCAGCATTAACTGTTCATAATCTCTAACAGAAACTTTAATATAAGTCCATAAACAATGTAGAATATTCTCATAGATAATCAAACAAGTTCTAAGTAGGTCAATCTCGGATTTAGAAGCTGTACAACTATGTTTGTACAATGCTTCACCTAACTGAAGTGGCTGAGAAACAAATCTCATTAGCCCAGGCACTCATTTAGCACTGCATCTACAAATCTGCATTCACTGTGGGAATCTGAGCTGGCATTGCTATTCACTGTTTTGCCACTGCACATCAACATATGAGTTCTGGTTGCTTGCTTCAAGCTGTACTGAAAATACAGACCTCATGAATTGCTGAGAGTCATCACGCACTAGGAAATCAACAGACCATAAAAGGAAAAAAAAATTAGTTCGAAGAATTCTTAACTGTTCCTCTGCCAGATCCCTCTGGACATGCAGATGCATCTCACCTGGTCTCATGGACTTGTGCACATTCAAATTCCTTAAATGGTCTCAAACATGATCTCCCTATTGCTGGCAGTTTTTAATTCTCCCAGTCCCTGCTTTTGTCTTTTATGACTCAGGTGGTGAAGACCAAGACAGGAAAGTCATTAAATACTTCAGCCTTCTCCATATCCTGGCTAACCAGGTCTTCTGCTTCCTTCTGGAGAGGGTTCATGTTTTCCCTAGACTTCTCTTGTCATTAATGCCCTTGGCCACTTTTGATTTTATCAGGGCTCCAGCTTCTTAACCTAATCTCTGGCTGCTTGGATAATCTCTCTGTATTCCTCCCAGGTTACTTGACCCTGTTTCCACTCTCTGTAGGCTTCTTTTTTGTGTTTGAGGTTGTTCAGGAATTCCTTGGTTATCCACACAGGCCTCCTATCATTTTTGCTAAGGTGATCCTTCAATATTAAGAAGGTTTCTTGAGTTCCTCTTCTCTCCAAGGCTTTATCACACAGCACTCTACCAAGCAGAACCCTGAAGAAGCCAAAGTTTGTTTTCTAGAAGTCTAGGGTAGTGAGCTTGATGTGTGCTCCTCCCACTTCGCTAAGGATCTCAAAGTCCAACATTTCATTGTCACAGCAGCCAAGGCTGCCCTTACACATTACGTTCCCTGCCTCAACATCTCCTCCTTGCTGGTAAGAAGGTTCAGCACAACATCTCCTTGCTGTACTTGCAGAGGGACATTGCCACCAACACATTCCAGGACCTTGCTTATGCCTTTCTTTGTTTTCCTGCCAACACAGAAAAAATGGTGTGATATTGGGGCGGTGGAAGTCCCCCACAGGGTCTTGTGAACATGAGGCTGCTCCTATTTGTCTCTAAGGGGCCTCATAAGCTCAGTCTTCTGTTGGGTGGCCTGCTCCAGACCCTCACTACAATGTCCCCTGTCCCTGCTCTCCCTTTAATCCTGACCCATAAGCTCTCAGGCTGCTGCTCATCCATCCCTGGTGGAGCTCCATGCACTCCAGCTGGTCATTGACATGGAAGGCAATGCCCCCTCTTTGTCGGTCCTTCCTAAAGAGCCTCTATCCTTGCATTCCACAGCAGCCATTCCACCACATCTCCATGACAATAAGATCATAGCCCTGCAGGTGGACGTGTTTCTGTAACTCCTCTTGTTTATACCCCAGGTATGTGTTAGAGGCATTTAAATTGGGCCCAGGATGAAGCTGACTTCTTGGCTTCATTTGCAATTATTTTCAGGAAGTATTTCTAAGCAGGTATTTGCTTCATGAAATTGTACAAAGAAAAACACCTGTCACAGAACAGATTCTAAGCAAATAAAAAAGCTAAAAAGTGAAATCTCTACAGATCTAAGATGGCATGACAAAAGAAGCATTATTAAAGTAGCAAGAGACATAAAGGGTAGTAATCCAAATATTCTACATTTGAAATAAGGCATTGAGGAATTTGAAAGAAATGCATGTACAATTCTCTCTCTAAAAATAATGTAGAGTTGAAGGTAAAGTTCAATCACCCAAACCCATTTGAAAATACCAAAGAGGTCAGTTGTTCTCAGGCTTACATTAATGACACATTTGTGTTTGTATATCTTACCAGCATTTTGCCCTCCTGCTCCTACTTTTAGTGTTCTAACACTATATTCACCTTCAAAATAGTTTGATATGTTTTTAAAATTAGCAGTGAATGATATGTTTTCTTCTTTTTTTCCACAAGTATAATTCTCCAGAGGGATACTGGCCTGAAGCCCAGGAGTAGTGCTGCAGGCTTAGACTAATAAATAATTTTAATCAGATAGTTTGTATCACTGTAGTAGTGTTAATTTCCTTTTAATATCTTTGTGTCCAGAGAACTCACAGTAGTTTCTTTCAGCTTTCACAGTTTCATCTTCTGAATTCAAAAGATAAATACATAAAGTAGAATCTCCCACATATGCAAAATTTGAGGTACTCATGGGTTACTATTTGATTGCACTTTCATTTCTAGACTCAAATGAGCGAACCATGCTTTGCAAAACATAATTTCAAAGGAAAATTTAAAACTATAGCAAAAGAATTGCTTCTATTGTATAGATGCAACTAAAAAAGCAGTTGCCTTTCATCTTAATTCCTCTCTGTTCATCATTACATTAATAATACTGAGTTTATCAATACTGAAAACATTAGTAGAAATTTTTATCTTCTCAAGTCCTTGTTCTTATTTCATTTATGTGCATGAATAATCCAAAAACATTTGTTGAATTTTTTTGTCCTCAAAATAAGTATAATACGTTCCCATCTACAATAAAATAAATGAACTAGACAACAAAAGGGTATATGAAATCTCTGAAGAAGGTATATCCTAAAATAAATCAGAATATTTTAAGAATAAAGTAATGAATCCATTTCATTATTTCTTGCAATGAGAACAGCAATCTGAACATTAGGAAGTTCAGAATGTAATGCATCATGGACTTCCATATAGAGAGCAGAAAAGCAATTCTAATAAATAGGCAGATCATATAAAAATGATTTGTATCAATATCTATCAGTCTGAACTCTGACAGTAGTGCACCCACTGTTTCCCCCAAAGTAGGCAATAATGAAAAAGTGTCTCTTCCATTTATGCATTAATTTCAGGACTGATTGCACCTAACCACATTGAATCTGTCCACATCCTTTTCAAGCATGGCAACTAATGATCACAATTCCTGTCATGTAGATCAGTGCTTCAACATCCGGTTGGAAATTGTCAACTCTGCATACTACAAATCTATGTTCTGTCAATATTACAAATGGATAAGCAGACAGGTGCCATTTCAGAATTCCTCTCATACTGTTTTAAGCTATGCTGAGCCATTTTGTCAAATAAAGCTCAAAAACTTATTTCCCTGAGCTCAAAAAATGTTTCCCTGCATTTGCTTTTTAATGCACAATATTGCATGTGTCCATTTCCAGTTTTTTACCCTGATTCAATTTTTACTTTTCAGGATGGTACAACTTTAAGTTATAATGTCCTAAAATAAAACATTGAGAACATATCATAACAATTTTCTGTGCTAGGTTTTCAGTTAGGCAATAAATCATACACAGGAGATGTCTAATGGATCTTATGCAGATCAAATTTAATAATTTTACAGGCTGGAGAATTGAGAACAGTCCTGCTGACAAGAACTTATGGGTCCTGATGCACGAAAGGGTGAACCTGAGCCGGCAATGTGCGTTTGCAGTCCAGGAGGTCAACCGTATCTCAGGCTGCGCCAGAAGAGGTGGCCAGCAAGTCTGTGGAGGTGATTCTTCCCCTTCATTCTTGGGAGACCTTACCTGGAATATTGAATCCAACTCTGATGTCCTCAGGCCAGGATTAATATGCACCTGTTGGAGTGAAACCGGAGGAGAGCCATGAAGATGACTGGAGGGATGAAATATCTCTTCAATGAGAAAAGTCTGAGAGCTGGGGTTGTTCAGCCTGCAGAAGAGAAGGCCCTGGGGAAACCGCATTGCAGCCTTTGAGTACTTAAAAGAACCTTTTGATACAGATGTGGACAAACATTTTCTCAGGGTCTGTTGCAATAGTACAAGAGGTAGTGGTTTTAAATACAGAGATCAACTTAGATTTGATATAAGGAAGGTGTATTTTACAATGAGGGTGGTGTGACACTGGCGCAGGTTGCCCAGAGGTGATGTATATTCTATCACTGGAAATATTACTGGTCAGATTGGATGGGAGCCTTAGCAACCTCTTATAGTTTAAGATGTCCCTGCTTATTGCAATGGAAGTAGGAACTAGATGACCAGTAAAGATGTCTTCAAACTCAACCTGTCCCATGATTCTATGATTCTATGATTCCATGATTTTCATATTTATGTCTCTTGCCATCTTCTTTAATGTTTTCCTAACTCCAAAAAATAATAAAGAAATTAGAGTGAGGGAGGAAAAAAAAGAAAAAAAGTATACATCAGGATTAAATTATTGTGAGAGAATAATTATATTTACAACATAAGCTTCATTTTAATTATTATGCAGAACATAAAAGCTACAGTGAAATAAAATGCATATGATCAATAAATTGCATAGTGTTAACCATGTCAAATAAGGGACATTGCAGACAATCTAGAAAAGGTCAGTGATGATTTACCTACTCCTGTAAAAATCTACTTGACAACAGAATGCTAGCTTTTCTGAAGGAATAGACACTTAAAAAGTTAGAGAAGAAGAATGAATGCTGTCAAATTAAGCAAAAAGAGTACTTACAAACTAGGAATGACAAAGACATAATCATGCTGACATCAAAACTTCTGCATAAAATAACATCTACTGTTAAAAAGTGTGAAGAGTTTTGTTTGCAATGAATATTTTGACAGATATGTCATACAGGTTTCACCTCTCTTCCAAATTTCCATTCTATTAACACAAAAGAACAAATGGAAGAAAAACATTTTTGGTAGTGTAGTAAATGCACATATATATGCATACATATTTTAAGATATATATGTGCTCTGATGGTTAAGGAGTATGTGGTCTGACCTTTTGATTATTTTCTGATTTGTTTGCTTTGTTAATCTTCTACCTCTGTTTTTAAGATAAGCACCACAGGTAACTTCCATTGGATTATTATTTCCAAAAGATTTGAGGTATTCTGTAGCTACTTAAAAGATGTTGATCTAAGCCTCATACCAACAGTGTGAACAAGTGCCCTTTTCAGGACACAGATTTTTTATGCAAAGAGAGATCTAGAAATATTTTTAATGTTTGGGGCTTTTTTTTTCAGATGGAAAAAAATCTGTTCTTGTTTCTATAGATATTAATTTATTATGTGCCTTTTTTCACACTATACCATCACCAACATACTGCATTTATGTACTTGTAGTTGTGTACTTGTATTTACTTCTCATTCTCCCTGTTAGTAGGCAGATGTCCATCTACTTCCTGGGAAGTAGGGCCCTTATCATGCATAACAGTTGCTTGGAAAGACAAAGACCACAGTCTCAAATTTCCCTCTTCCTAGTATTTTCCCTGAGCTTCTTACTGCTGAGCATGACAGTTTATAATATGGAATATCCATTTGGTCAGTTTGGTTAAGTTTTCTCAACTATGTTCACTCTCAAATTCTTGTCCACCCCAAGCCTATTTATTCTGAAGGAACCTGAGGTAAAGAAAGAATGCTGTGGTGCTGTGCATTGTTGAGCAATAGATAAATGATTACTGTGTTACCAATGCTCTTTTAGCCACAAATGCAAATCACAGCATTGTATGGGTTGCTATGAAGAAAGTTAACTTCCTTCCACCCAGACTCAGTTCAAAATCTCATTTGCTATTTGCAGATTTGAGGAAAGAGGTAAATTTTATACTTCCTCCATCTTTCAAATTTATACCATGTTGCACAAAGATAAAATTATGAGACTACATCAAGAATGAACCTAAAGATAGTAATGTACCAAGAAAAAGTTGACAGCTTTACTCTCTTTTTTTTTTTTTTTTTTTTTTTTTTTTTTTAAGTAAATAGGTTATGGATGCCAGAAAAGAACCAGAGATCACAGAGGGAGGAAAGCATACAATTATATTGGGTCAGGGCATTGGGACAACCTAATCAGGTCTTACTGTCTTAATGACCTTAATTTTTACATAAGTAGAAGATAGAAATTATAGAACTAAAACCACACACACACACACACATATATATATAAAAATATATGTATATATGTATACATATACATATACATATATGCACTCTCCTAAGTATTATATTAAATTTATACTATTAATATAAATGGTTTAGATATGGAGAATACATCAGTCTAACAATACCACGGTCTTGCTGGGAATGTTGAAAAACAGGTGGACATTGCCCATTTACATAAAAGGATGCACAGATGAGTTTTCAGTAAAGCTTCAGCAAAGCCCCCAAATTCATAAATTTTGGGGCCTTTCTTGTTTTACATTATCTGATATAGTGAGTTATGTAGCTGGTGAAAAATATTCCCATATCACTTAAATTTAATGTACTTGTCTGTGACTCTGGAAAGACTTCAGAACAGCTGGAGCAATTGACATTGTGACAACTACCTAAGAATTATCACTGTATGGTAGAGCATAAAACTTTAAAACCACTTCTAGAATCAGATGGATTTACACCTGCAAAACCTCGGACTTGCAACAACAGAATAGATAGGCTTGCACACTTTATTGCCAAAGCAGGTGAGACAGGACAAGAACTAAATTTTCCAAACAAATCAGGGATTCATTATGTCCTATCAAGTACATCCTTCTACTATACAGGAACAGGATGGCAATTCTGTCCCTTACTGCCAAGCCCCACAGCTTAGTGGAGAGCTAATACCTAAAAATCAACAACAAAAACAGCAACAACATCAAAAGAACTTCGAGCATACAGAGAAATTATTAAAAGCCTTCATTAAGATTGCATTACAGCACAGGTTTATACTTTCCTCTCTGGCAAAATGGAATCTCTCCCAAATCCCAACTACAGATCTATAGTGCAGCTGAGTTTCTATAACTGTTTTAAGGGAAAAAGTAATAAATTAGTCAAGTCAGTCAGCAAATCTTTTTTTAAACAAACCAGTTATTATTCAAAATCTAAATCAAGGGGATTTTATCTCAGCTTAGACTACTTGTAACAATAAATATATTTCAAAACAATAAATAAAACACCCAGACTAAATACAAATCTTTCAAAAACAAAAGAATAACCAATACCAGAATGTCAAGAATATCAGAATGTCATTGGAAAGTTATTTGATGCTTAAGCGTATTTGCAGAATGTGTCTGTAATTAGGTTTAGCAATTTAAAACATATTTTCTTTAATAATGAACACTTAATCACAGAAAAAAGTAATAAATTTTGAAAAAAAAAAAGAAGATAGGATTTTGTAAATAGGAGTAAAGTAAATTATTCTACTCGTGGTTCTTCGTTTCCTCTAACACTCTAATATCAAAACCTGAAACAGAGCAAATAGCTCACCTCTTTCCCTTGAAAGTAATTAAAGATAAAATATGCTCTACAGCTGTCACGCAAATGAAAGAATGGAAGCACAATTTCCAATAACAGAAAGAATAATTTTTTCTATTATTAGAATTATGTCAAACATACATAGTACTTTCTTCTAATATGGAAAAGTCAACATCAGTAGCAAACTTATTTTCGCTCCCTTTAAATACAATGTCTAAAAGCTACATAGAAACTTAGCTATAGCGAGACTTGGAAAGCCTCTGGAAATTTTTGTGTGTCCTACAGTCCCCACTGCCCTTATTTCTGTCATGGGAATGGAGTATAAAGTCAGTTTATTCATTTTCACACAGAATTCAGTGTCTGAGCCTTTTAGTGCTGAGAAGAGGAGATGAAATTTATATGTGCACAGCAAGAAGCAGAGCTTGAGAATAAAAGAACAAAGGTTGTGTTACTGTGCAGAAATTCTGGCATCTTTGGTTACAACAGACAAAAAGAGATCTCTTCCTTCACTTACAAAGATGTTGCAGGTGGTGAAACTATTTTCTTTGCACAGATGTGAGCCATCAGCCTAAAACCCAAACTTCTTGAATAAAAATCAGAGAATTCATAACATAAATTTTTAGGTTCATCAACATTACATATAAAAGAATGTCTCTAATATAGCACTGGGGGATACTTTGCTAAGATTTAAATCCAATTGTTTGGGTTCCAGTCACAGGATAACGGTTGAAATACAAAACAAAATTCAGGAACTTTCACCACACATTTTTTATTCTTCAGAGGGTGAGAGTTATGAATTACAGTTACTACTGTACTGAAAATATTATGTATAGGCTTCAGTTAGAAATTGAGTAATTAATTCAGCAAAAATGTAACTCAAGTCTTTCTGTACTACACTTTAACACTGCCATATCTTCAAATAAGTTATTAAATACACTGTGCTGTGCAAATCCATGATAGACCTGCTGAAGTTAGGAGGACTGGGAAAAGTCTCAGGAAATATTTGGAGAGAAAGACTGCATGAAGGAAAGTGTAACACAGAAAACAGAACAGAGAAATTAAATTGATTGAAAGTGTTGAACAAAGGACAAATGTTTGCTGCAAATCTGTAGCTAAACTCTTAATATAATGTAGACCATGATATTATAGTATAGATATCTTTATGAACCTCTTAAGAAACATGTAATGTCTTTTGTCACTACTGATTCAGGAGCACTGACAAAGACTTTCCTTTGACTGATTGTTCCAGAAAACAAAATTTGAGTAACAGAAGATATCTTGTGACCTTCAGACCTACCATAAAATTTTGAATTTATTTCAAAACATGATTTGTTCCTGCTAAATTTGGTAAGCAAAATTGTGAATGGCTCAGTAAAAAATAAAAAGCTCCCTTTTTATCCCTGCTTTCATACTGTCATTCAGTACAGATGGCTACAGGATAGTTAAGATGTGCATAGCATATTCAGAATGGGGACAATGACCCAAACTTCTTAGCACCATTCCATGATACTCTGCCCTTGTAGTACAAAATCTCCAGAGAATTTCCAGCCTGACACTCTAGCCAGAAAGATGTGAGACAGTTGGAACTGGGAAACTTGGAAACTCTGGAAATCGGAAACTAAGTAATCAAATAATAGAAAACCTCAAAATTTTTTTTAAAAGAGGAAAATGAGAAAGGATCATGGATAACGGAGAAGAAAGCAGAGAAATTAATTAGAGGAAAAGACTGTAGAATTGCTGGACATTCAATGAGAATGGATTTTGTATTAAAAACATTGAACCTTTTATTTTACTAAACAGGTAATCATCTTCTACTCCTCTGTCTGTCTGTCTGTCTCTCTCTGTTTCTCTCTCTCTCTATATATATAAAGGGTCGATAGCAAAGAAACTTAATATATCCTCTGCTTTTTCCTAATTGCAAATACCAAGTCAGCAGTGATATTGAAAAGACTTTTATTTGTAACTATGTGCAACATTTTATATTAAATGATTACACAGTAATCATTTAATATAAATTATTAAAAATGATGAAAAAAGGTATTACTTTGTCAGCTTATAGCATATATAGCACAGGAATAACATTGACCTGTTGGAGCCAGTCCAGAGGAGGGCCTCTAGGATGATTAGAAGAATGGAAGCACCTCTCCTATGAGGAAAGCCTGAGAGTCTTGGGTTTGTTCAGCCAGGAAAAGAAAAGGCTTCAGGGTGACCTAATTGTGGCCTTCTTAAAGGGGACCTACAAAAAAGAAAAAAATGGAGAAGGACATTTTACAAGGGCATGTAGTGACGGGATATAGGGGAAATGCTTCAAACTGAAATAGAGTAGGTTTCGATTATGCATTAAGGGAAAATTCTTTACTGTGCAGGTGGTGAAGCACCAGAACAAGTTGTCCGGAGACATTGTGGTTGCCCCATCCCTAAGAAGGTTCAAGGACAGGTTGGGTGGGGCTTGGAGCAACCTGTCTAATGGAAGGTGCCCCTGTCCATGACAGGGGTTTGGGAGTAAGTGATCATTAAGGTCTCTTCCAACACAAACCATTCTGTGACTCTATGATTCTATGAACATACAGATACCTTCTCAAAAACTTATGCACTTTTTAATCCTGAATATTCTTTTCCGAAGGAGTTCAAGATTCTTCATGCTATGTTATATATATACTCATATTCATAAAATGGCTCATTGCAGCCTTTTTAATAATTATTCATAAAACTCAGTCCTTAAAATATGTTTCTTTGAAGAAAAGAGTGAAGCATTGCATGCAGCAAATCTCAGTGTGTCTTAACTGACTTTTGTTGCAGGAAGTCCATTTCCTTATTATTTGACGACTCAACAGATTCTTCACACTAAAATAGACACAAGGTCATAGTCTGTAATTTCTAACCTCCTGCAAAATATCATAATTTTACAGTTTTTTATGGACATCTAGAGGCACTTGAATATCACTATATGATATTTACTTCTCACCCACTAATTGAATATTTTAGTAATTTCAACACACCTTGGATGTCAAATATGAATACTAATGCACATTTTCTTCTGCAGGAAAGGTATATAAACATTATATATATACATATGCATAATTAGTTCAATTTCTCTTTTTAAAGGTCTTTCCTTAAATGTAGCTGAATGCTAGAAAATTTTGAGGTTTGTTAGACAATTTTGGGATTTGCTAGACAATTTTGAGTTTTTTTCTGCATCAGTACACATAGCATGAAATCATAATGTTTTCTCAATGTAGAACACTTCTTCATCCTGTACTCTTCCCCATCAGCAAGCATGACCTAATATTCTGCAAAAATATAAAGACTTTGTCAAATTCACTGGATATTTTATTGGCAAATATATTCAAAGAAAGGAAATTAAAAATCAGACATATGGATGATGTATTTGAAAACTTAGGGCTTTTTCCCTTCTATAAAATATTATCTGGCTGACATCTAAAATTATATTTAATATGATGATGAAAAATGAAATAAAAATTGTATACTTCAATTCTTTAATTTTCACAATGGTTGTGGAACTGTTCCAGCAGCTGTAACCTTACTGGAGTGTGATCTTTTCTAAATACATAAATGTAACAGAAATTGTGTGCACACCTTGACAGCATAGAGTTAGGAGGTACTAGCCTGCATGGTTTCGCTCTCAAGTTCTAAGATGAAGGTTATTATTTATTTCAAAGTAGTTTCTCTAGTATTAATGTAACTTCTCATATATGAAAAGGCTAGAATTCCTCTTATATAATAATATTTTCTTCAAATTAACATAACTTCATTGTATAGTTTCCTTTTGTGTTGTAAAGTCAATTTAGCAAAACTGAGATATTTTTTCAATTATGTTTGACCTAGAAGATAAAAGTCATGCAGTGATATAGCATAAAATACATCAAGTATTCTATATTCCAATTTACATAAGCATAAATTTTTGTGGAGTAGATACAGTACATAGAATGTCAGATGTCTGTAAGTACATTGTGGCTATAATTCCAGAAATTTCCATTTTGAAGCAAGGTGTTTACATGGAGCTGTCTACAGATTTCCTAAAATTAATCTGGAAAGGAAAACAATTATTGAGGAATTAAGAGAAATATAAATTAAATTAAAACATAATCTATAAAGTATTTTAGATAGAGAAGTTAAAATGTATGTAAGCAGAAATGGCAGAGCAGCAGCATGCACCCCTCATTCAGGTTACTACTTAGCAGCATACGTCATGTGGGTTTCCTGAATGACTCCTGAGATTGTATCAAATCAGGAGTAAATTATTCATTGGCATGCATTTTGGAGATTGGTCTCACATGACTTACAAGCAATAGTTCTGATTAAAGAATAATAAGGAGAAATGAAAGGAAGAGTCTTCATAGCCATGACTCTCAGACTCTTTTTTTTGGCACTCACTCCGATGCATTTTTATAAACCTAAATTGCCAAGCAACACTAAGCATGCAATGAAGCAAAAGTGGATCATATACCCTTAATTCCACTTTGTACAGGTAGTTACATCACCTTGAATAGAATTCATTTTAACCTACAGCTTACTGTTGTCACTAAGTTATATTAGCCTTTCAAAAGACAAAGCTATATTTCACAGAAACAGAGTAGTTAGAAGATGTGTAAAACTTATGGTCTTACAGCAACAAAAAGATTGCAATCTAATAGCTATTGTTAGAGTAACAGTAACACTAAATACCAACATGGAAGCCAATGGAACTTTTTTATTAGATATTGCTTATTCTATATTAAAACAATATGTAACTCAATGTCTGGCTTTTTTATGCTTTATTTGCCTTTTCTTATGGACAGTTTGGTATTTCCTATATTGGTTATAACAACGCTGAACTATATGCAAAAATGAAGAAATCATGAAGTCTGAATGAAGAGAAGTTAAACTTTGGTACAACAAAGAAAATGTTTATACAATGCTTACTTACGCGTCAGCTGAAGTTTGACTAAATCCAGCAGAAGGCCAGGCAAATATGTTCCTAAAACTTCAATATATGCCACAAGGAAATTGAGTATGCCATTCTCCCCATCTTCTAGACACCTGCCTCTACTTATTTTGCAATAAAATGTGAGATTGCTTACTTATGAATCCATAACAATGAGAAAAATGAAAAGGAATTCCACTAGAAAAGTAAAGATCTTTTCACCTTTGACAGAAGCTTTTTGTTCAAGGGAAACAAAATCAAAAGAATAATTTGATACATATTGCTTGTTTTAGATAGATATAGTCCATACAGTTTAAAATCTGAAGTGACTTATAAGATTTCTTTGAGTAACATATACACAGGAGTTTACTAATAATAGTGTTGACAGAAAATTACTTATAAGTTCAAATTGAATACTAATACTGTGAAATGTTGTTCTCATAATCACTATACCAGTTAATCATTGCTGCCAGGAACAAACAAACAAATAAACAAATGAGCCATTTAAGTAATTTGATCTGCTCTAGAAACATTTGATATCTTAATGCTGCTGACTTAGAAATCTGTAATGGAGCAATGTTCTCAAAAATATCATAAGCAAAATCTGGTGCAAGGTAAGTTAAGTTATTTTAAGTTACCAGACTTCTGGACATGTAAAATGAACTTTGTGAAGACTTTAAAAACATGGGGTTTTCAACTAGACTTAGAAAAAAAAATTGAGCACTTCTCGGAAACTTCAGAGAAAATTAGTGTATTGGAGATGTTAACTGCACTTGCCAAAGTATTCCTTGAAACATTTTAAAAAACTCCCCCCACAGATAAAGTAAATAAATTATAGAACTAATTTTTAATAATTATGAATTTTTCTATTTTTGATTGGTTCAATCAATTTAAAACACATGAGTAGGAATTAATTACAAAGCCAGAAGTTAGTAATTCTTCTGGCAAGAGGAATCTTGAACAAGTCATATTTTGAAGTGCAAACATGTCCTAAAGTTGTTATAAATTTTATGTGACAACTTGTATATAGACATTACCATGGACAATGGTTTGCATGGATACACTCATATGACACTGTGCATATGTGCACAAACAGTATTATAAGAGAAAAACAAAAAAAAAACAAAAAAACCCCAAAAAAAATTAGTAAGTGGGATGTAATTAACCAAAGTATTTGAGTATAAAAAGAAGATCCTTTCTGTAATTTGTTCTATGGTATTACATACATCTGCATCTCTCCCCCACCAAAAAAAGAAGACATTTAAGAAATCAAAAGTAACAATGCAATTCACAGTACTTGATTTACGATAAAAACTATTGCAGTCACAGAAGGCCATATAGATTTTTACTTCCCTGTATAGAATTCCTAAGAATTTTTGGAGAGTTCTCAAAAATAAAAATTCTAGACCATTTTTAGGCTGTATGGTCTTAGAAACCATGAAAGGTTTTTTAAAAAGTAGAAACTAATACTATAATGCTCTACTAATTCTCTGTTAATACTTTTTTGGGTCTAACTGTGAGATTCAAATAATTCTGCCCTGGCATTTACTAATCTATTCCACTCAAACTATTGAAGGACTGATATCATATAATCCATACTAATTTGCATTGACTGTAGATATAAAGAACACATGTAGATTAATATAATTAGATTAATATGAATACTAAAATTTACTGTGTCTGTTCTGTAAACACAGCTTGTCCTACTATGAGCTGCACTGGTTTTATGAGATTTCAGGTACTGTTCATTAAGATGAAAAGATAATATACTTTAGTTCTATATTAAGTTTCATATGAGATTTTGAGTTAAGAGGCTAAAATGATACAGAATCAACATATTCCATGTTTTCAGAAGCTGGATTTATTGAGAGAACCTATGACGGATTGTCACAAATTCTGTTACAGTGTCTTTTTTAAGTAAAGAATGTATTAAAAAAAATGTATGCTGTATTTTAATATGCTCCATTTCAGTCACATTTACTAAGACATGACGTACCACTTAATTCACTGAAGTCCTATGGTCTGTATTGTGTCACATATGAGACTCGATTACACTGTTTCTTCTGGCTTTATGACATATGAATCCATTAATATCCACAGAATTAAGCAGTTTTATGTCTGGTGGTTAAAGACGCGTGACTGCATTAAAGGAGGCTAAAAAGTTACCATATTTCAATGTAAAATTCTTTCTAATGAACTCTTTACATAAGTAAAGATAATAAATAGAGCCTTTAGAAAGATGAAACCTTCAGCATACCTTCCCAAGCTACTTAGCTGGAGAACTGACTAATTTGGAAGCTTAATGGCACCAGTTGCTCCCAGTGGCAATCTGCCTCTGTTCGGGAAGAATCCACATGCATAAAAAAATTAGCGTAATGATACATTGATAATCCAAGTGTTAGCATGATTAACTATTTCACTTGCTTGATTTGGTTTTCATTGCATATTTACCTCTTCGTTAAATCTTTTTCTCTCAGCTCACCTTATTACGAAATACTTATTCCAGTAAACGACTACGAATTTACTGTATTTAAATTTTTTTTAGTACTCTGATGGGTTATATGTCAGAAACACTGGAAATGCAAAACATCATTAAAATAAGTGAAAATTTAATCTAAATTTTGTGTAGTAATTCTTCAAGTACTATTTCCACTGAAATTGCATGTAGTAAAACATTCAAAAACTAAAAGAGATTTCTTTTACCCAACTTACTATCTTTTTTATTTTGCCTCTGAATGTTTAAATATTTTCAATGGAAATATTTTGCAACCATCTAGTTCACAGGTGGCAACAAATTTCAGTTAAATAAATATTATTTATTTAACTGAAATTTAGTAAGTGGGATGTAATTAATCAAAGCATTTGAGTATAAAAAGAAGATCCTTTCTGTAATTTGTTCAATGGCTTTACATACATCTGCATCTCTCCCCCACCAAAAAAGAAGACATTTAAGAAATCAAAAGTAACAATGCAATATTCTTTCTGTTCAAAGTTCAGTAAAGCAATATTCTTTCTGTTCAAAGTTCAGTAAAGCTCCAGAATTAATACACTTCTTTAGCAACATAATACAGCAAATAATCAATCTACATTGATTTGGTATGGTAACAGTAGGGTGGAAAAGAGTATTAGTCATTCTACTATTTTTTCTATTTGTCCAGTCTCTTGTGTCTCACATTCTCTCATCCTTTTTTTTCATTAAAAAAAAACCCACACTGCCAAAACCCAAACCAAAAAACCCATGTACAAGAGAAAGAAATGATCCTAAATATAAACAATAAAAACACTGACACAGGAAAGCTCATCTATTATTTTAATTTTTTTCCTCTGTCATAAATCACTCCATTTTAAATCCTTGTATTTATACATTATTTTTCAAAGCAATGACCTGTATCAATGCATGGGAAACATTTAATAATAACAAACAATTAAATAAATGAAATAATTTGTAGCATTTAATGAATTATTGGGAAAAGGTAACTCACCAGACCATCAATTTGTGCATCTGCACTTAGCTGATTATGTGTGACTGCATGCGTATTCTTCCATTGCATTGAGTAGAGGCCTGGGTGAATGTTTGTCTGGAGACTTTTTTAGACTATTCAGAAAAAACACTTTAATATTTGATTGGTTCGATGTTTGCTCACCTCTTGATTCCACTCTCTGAATAAGATAAAGTCTCCAAAAACCATAGCAGGAACTCCCTCCTGTATTTCCACCTAAAGTGAAAATCTAAAGTTAGACAAGATGAATCCCACCAACAAGAAGTTAAAAAGAAGTAATGTTTTTTTATGTAGACTAAATATTTTCAGTAATAAGTCTCATGTGCTGAAAATGCATTTTACAGGTCATGTTGTTTAAATAATATTTCCTTTTCTAGTGGAATAATAAGCTAGGAACATTCATTTATATTACTTCAAATATTAAGCTTGAATTTCATATACTGTACTAAGGCTATTTCCTGTGTACTATAGTATTTTATGAGTTTTTTCACTGAGCCCTAGTTCAGCTGGAGAATTTTCACCTGAGATGGCTCTTCTAAAAGCTCTTCTTGCACATGACAGGGTTTTTCTTGTGTTCAACCAATCCCTTCTTCCAGTTTTTCTGTGATTTGTATGCTTTTTAAGCTTAAAACCAGTTTAGATTACATTATATAATTTAGATGTAAAAGCTTTCATTCCTGCAAAATATTTGTTTTTTCTAAAAGTATCCCATTTAAACCAATGTTTTATTATATTGCTTCATTTATCTCAACGCTTTCTTTCCTGTGTATTAATTTCAGGCATGAAAGGTATAAGCACTCAAACTACACAATTTTTTTGCACAGCTGTGTTGAGTCAGAAGTAAAAATAAATAAACAAACAAAAAGACAACTCTCTATATAAATATATAGGCAAGAGAAGGGGAGGCAGAGATAACTAGTTTTCTTGAGTTTACATGGTTTTATCAACAGAAAATGAGTTTGATCCAAACCTCCAGAGTGGACAAGAAAATTAGAGTAGAGTAAACAGAATGCAAATATTGTCAGATTGTGTGCATTTTTTCCCCTTTAATAAAAACCAAGTAACCTGTTCCCTTTCTCACAGAATAAAAAATGAAAAAAGGCACTGCCTTTTTTCCAATGTTTTTCCCATTTTCTCAGTTCATACAGAGTTTCTGTAGAATAGGTGGCTCCTGTGAATTGCCATGCTCATTTGCTGTTATAAATTGGTCTTTTCCATGTTCCTTTATTGAAATAGTATTGTTCTATTTAACTTTGATGATACCTAAGACAAAACACTTCACTATCTTGTGCTCCAAAGTCCTAATCTACAAAAATCAGTTTTATTCCCCAATAAATACATAAATATATATGCATCTATACAAAATCCTAGTATTCTTAAAAAATATTGCCTTAAATTACACATCCTTAGAAAAATATAACATCTCTGAATGTAAATTGCTAGATAAGAGTTAGATGTTATCACCACAGCTATTGTTCATGCATTCTTTAAAATTTGGTACTTTTTTTCCATCCAGGAATATCATTAGGTATTAAATAATGCAACTATTATTCTCACTCCAAACTGAAGGCTTCCCCCACCCCTGGTGGATCAAGACTGCAATATTGCTTTGACCAAGAGACCTCAAAATTTCAACAATCAGGTCTCATTCCTGGATTCACAGGTGGTGATTTTATACCTTGCTACTTTTATACAGTGTATCACTTTTTCTCCTTTTCTCTTATGCGTTTTATGCAAGTTAATTTTATGTTTTTTATTATTGATTGTCTAACTAAAATGGCTACATTTTAAAATTTGACAAGTACTTTGTTTTACCTTAAATGTTCTAAAGCTTGGAAGTAAAAGTTTGATACTGAACCACCTGAGAATTTTATTGTTTTTCCTGTGCACCACTCAGAGTAAATCAAGCAACCTTCCCCTTAACCCACCAAGCGAACTGGGCCACAACATCTGCAGACAAACAAACAAACAAATAAACAAACACCCCACCAAACCAAAACAAAATTAACCAGGCCACTCAGACAAATTCCATTCATTTGTGATCGAGTGGGCTACTATTAACAGCTGTCAGCACTACAATCTACTGAAGAACACTCAAGTCTGGTGAAAAATCTGTAAGGAAAAGGATGCATTCAGTATTGTCATGTCCAATGATAAAAGTTTCGACTTCAAAACATTCAAGTGGTTTTTTGCAGGCCTAAATTTCTTTTAGCCTTAAGAAGGGCTCTTGTGTATTCTTAAGGGTTACCAGGCTTAGAAAGAGAATGCATATTTCCATTATGAATTCTGACAACTGAAATATCCATCTGAAAGGGAATTCCAAATTAATGTAAATCAATTAAATTAAAATCAAAGGTTCAATCAAATAGAACTATGGCACTCTCACAACCCTCCTCTTGGTTAGAGAAGAAGGTGCTGGTTGTTGAAGATTATATTGAAGACAGCAACAGATGACAAATTCAAGTCCATTCCTTATAAATCTCTGACTATTTTGAAAAAAAAAATCAAGTAAAATAACAATATTATTTTCTAGCTTAAAAAAATTATTTTGAATTTTTGCATGATATTGATGGTTTATCCTTGAAGGGCTAATATACAATTCTGAAAATGATAGGCAAGGCAGTATTATGTTTATGTCAAGGTTAAATCTTCTTCATTAGAATTTGTTATTTTCAATTTAATTTGATGTCTATGAGCAAAAAATCCTTTGTACTCTCACCTGTTTTAGCAAGGTGATGTCATAAAAAAACCCCAGTTGTGGTAGCTTCATTGACTACCAGAGTGCCATTATAGTTGTCTATCATTCTTCCATTATTAGACATGGTTTTGAGTTACCTAGAGCTTTGCCCAGCCTCATCTGTTTGGATTGTAATTTGTCTTGCTGGGTTTTTCCTCAAGGCCAAATTATCTTGAAAAGTGTAAATGAAAATTATATGTATACTTCTGAAGAAGATATTAACAAATATGAGAGAATGTGCATGCAGAGAGAGTGATCTATCACCTGTCTAAGTTCTACATCCAATTTCTGCTGAAAAGTTCTTGTGTCGTGGAGAAGGTCAGTTCTGTGCTGTGGCCCTCACTTTTCCTGGGGATTTTTGCTGCCTTGTTACTTCCCTGCTAGAGAAACTTCTTGCCAAATCTTTGTCTGATCCGATTAAGTCAGAAAATACAGCAGCACACCGAGCAAGGAATTTCTTCACAGGTGTTCCTTCTGAAAAATATGAATATAAAAGAGGTGAATCCAATTTTACTTTTAAGTAGGGTGCATCTTGAATTCTCTTTGACTTGGAAGCAGGCTCTGATGCTGATTTTACTCTAAAAAAGCATTACTGTGGCAAATTAAAATATTCAACATTCCCAATACATCAGAATTATTGTTGCCAAGTGTAATAATTTCTGTCCAACCTATGTAAGCATAGTTACATGGTTTTAGATTTATAATTTGGCAATATGCCTTCCTTTAAACACTCAGCTTGTATGATATCTTTTATCACTTAGCGGACAAATACTTAAATATTTTTTGATTTCTTATAATTTATCTTTTAGTGTATAAAGTACAATATTCAAGTCCTGATATGGATGAAAAAATATCTTTCACTCTATCTGAGTTTCCAAAACCTACAAATTAATACTCATGTAATTATTTTTAAAAATAATGGACTCTGCACAAAATAATTAAGTCCAAAACAAGACCCTGGAACAAAATTCTAGCCCATTCAATGGCAAATTCTGAATCTGCAGCCTACAGATACTATCTCTATACAGCAGTTTACATGACTTAAACTGAGAAACATCTCACATTGTGACACACCAAAAAAGACAACATCAATAAAGCCGCTGATTTTCAACCCAGTGGTGTCTGAGTGTTTCATGAATATCTACATCCATGACATGAGAATACATCTCTATTATCATCTTACACGTAGGCAGCTGGAGTAAATGGATTTGGGAACATGGAGTAAAAGAAGATAAGGAGTCACACGTTAAGCAAAAATAAATTGTGAAATGCTTTATATCAGAGCTCTCATTTGGGATATATGAGAACAGAGATTAATTGCTCTTTTATTTTGAAATAACAGTTTGAACTAACATTATTCCATGTTGACCTAAAATTAATTGCTCTCTAGACTTTCTTATAGAGCTTTCCCCTTTTCATAGGCAAGTTTAGCGGTTATTGAATCACTCAGAGACAGAAAACAGGACCTATTGTCCTACACTGCAAAGAGAATGACCTTGGCACAAACTCCCAGAGAGAGGACACAACTGAACATTGTTTACTCATGTCTTTTGTAAATTCTTCTTTGTAAAGACTTTTAATTGTTCAAAGCAAATTAACATTGGCTACAGTAATTCTTAGTAACGTTCAGTCTGCCATAGATCAGACAGCAGCATCTTCCACTGGATATTCAGAAAATTTAGAGGCAGTATCTTCATAATGTCTGAAGGAAAGGACAGGAAGTTGTCTAAGTCTCCAGTTGTCTTCATCACTTAATGACAATTCTTTTCCTAGAGTTTTCTTCTTCAGCAGCTACAAAACTTCCTATTTAAAAACAAAAAAATCCCAAACAAAACAAAACAAAAAAACCCCACAAACTAAACTAAACTAAACAAAAAACCCCAACCAAAAAAAAAAAAACCAAAAAAACCCCAAAAAAAAACAACAAAGAAAAAAACAGGAGGAAGGATTCAACTTGCTTCAACGCATGTCCTTGGTCACTGTTTTTCAGGTGGTGCTAAGCAAGTGTCATGGTAAATGAGAGAATTTTGGCATACAAATCAAGCATTTTCAGAATTTGAAAAAAAAATGCTGCTCATCTGAAGTTGCAAAGATCAGGGTTTTTTTTAATCTATTAATTATGAAGAATGGAAAGAATTAACTTTGAAAGAAAACTGTGTTTACCTACAAAACTGTAGGGTTCTGAAAATTTTTGGCCCATCTAAAAAAAAAAAAAGAAAAACAAAATAAAAATTTTAAACCACATGCACATGACCACAGGTTTAAAAACTTTGCAGTATTTTTAAGTCATAAGTCATAACCTATTTTTCTTTTCTTAGTATGCTGCATCTTTCAAATATATGCTTCATTTCTTAGTCATCTGGCCCTGTCCCATGTTGGAATTGCTCCCTGCTGTTAATTAGAGGTGACCATGATTTGATTAATCTCAAACATGTGTTATATATGCACACTATGGAAAACTGTATTCTATATTTTCTACTTTAAACATTTTTGAGTGTAATGGAAACAAGCCAAACATTTTTAAGGACCTAATCTTATCTTAATGAACAATATGGATATGATCAAAATAAGACATTCTAATCCATTTAAAGTGCTAAAAGTTCACAGAAATATGCACTAATCATGTACAGTATTTATCAATGTAACACAAACAAGGTTTCAAATGCATACCACCTGAACATCAGTGATATCTGTAAATCTGAAGTTCTCTCCATTTAGACAGAGGTTTGTCACAGTTTGACAACATGCTTTACCTGACCTCACATTGTTGGTATGTTACCCATGTAGACATTTTTTGAAGACATTAGCCATATTTTTTTATACCTAAAGAGATAGCAGTCTAGGATGGCTATAACCTTTCCTTATGATTTTACACAGCTCTTGGTCTTGAAGGGTCTTTAATGACTAGAGTACAAAAGAAAGATTTTTTTTTTAAGAGAGGATTATTCATATTTTTAAATTACATTTTGGAGTTATCAATTATACAGTTATAAAAGAAAAATTCACTATATAAAGAAGGCTAAGCATATGATTAAATATTGTCTTGGTTTATAAGCAACTATAAAGACTACTACTAAATAGGAAGTTTTGAATACTTTATGTCATATTAATATAAGTTCCTATGCATTTTTGTGCAAATAAAAGTACTGTGAGTATTAACAAAAGTTCACTAAAAGACTTCCTCCAGCTATTCAAGACAGATTATTTTTTAAATAAGTATAGCAAATTTAATTTTTAAAAATGACAATTATTTAATTTGCTGGTTCTAATTTTTTTTTTATGTAGAACTCCAGTGCTATTAATATACAGCCTCCAGTGGTAAATGCAATATAATTCCAACTAATTTTTCCTACAGCTGTATACAAATCAATAACTGTAAGAATCCCAGAGGAAAATCATGTGGTATGGTCCTCCAAGTTCCTAATGAATGCAAATAAGCTGACCTTTCTTTGACAACTATGAATATGGTTTTTTACAATTTTACCATTGAAATCGCTGTAATCAGCAATTCGTACAGCAAAAATTGAGCCAATAGTGCTTGTAAATAATTATGCATTACAAGAGGGTGTATGGTACAGTTACCACAGTGAACAAACTTCATGATTTTGGGAATCAGTTACTCCAAAGTATTTTATCAAAAAAGATCTTCTAAAAGAACATAAATGCTCACTTTACTTTTTTTTCTTTTTAATATATTTTCTAAATCCTTGAAACACTCTTGTTTTAGTGTTCCTTTTTTATTGTTTAAAATACAAATACTGTCACACCATGAATTATTAATTTCTAACAGTAACATAATTTTTATAGGTAGGAAAATGAGCCTGAAAGTAAAGGAAGATTACAGTCAAAAATAAAGAAAAAAGAAGGATTCTTCATTTTAAAGGGGTAATATATCTATGAAAATGCAGTGTTCCTCATACAATGATATAATAAAACAGTGAGTGAAAACAATATATTTGAAACAATGAGCTACTGTAGTACTTCCACCTCTAGTATTTCTTTCTCACAAATACTCTTTGAATAGTGCTGAAAAAATTAATGCATAAATAAAAGATATTTTAACACCTATTTTAAAATTAAAATCCTATTCAGGTTTAGGAAAAATTAAAATTTGAAGCACTTGCATTACAGCATTGTAGTTTCGACAGAATAATTAAAATGTCTGCAAAAATAGTATTTCAAATAAATCTGAAGAAATAGCACTTACATTAAACATGTTAATTACAGGTGCATGTTGATCTTTAAAATAAACCAAAAAGATTAAAAAAAGAGAAACAATACAATACTCTGGTTCATCATTCCTATTCAGCAAAAACTTGAAATACATATGGCTGGAAAGTAGCAGCCCCAACAGAACACTATACTAATTTGGAAGATTAAAATTCCCCTTGTTTTGAAGACGGAGGTTACTGAATTCTTAGAACTAATTTCATCAAAGTCGTTAGTCATATTTTTGTGTAAATTTCTGATTTAATAAGCTTTGAATGCTCAAAGATCATAACAGGATATGAAATAATACTATGCTCCTATAATATGTGTGATATTTTAAAAGATCTGTCCTTTCTTGATGACATTTCCTCAGGATCTCTACTCTCATACTTGCAATTCTTTCATGTTCAGAATGAATCCCTGCTACCTCTCACTCAATATTGATCTTCAAGGCATTTCTTCCAATCCTCTCCCCAGTGTGGTCACTGAACAGTATAAAAGTTCAATAGGAAGATCAGCTGCTCATCCACTTTTTGCTAAAGCAATTTGTATTATGGATTTATTTTAGCAGTCTACAGTGGCAGTTGCTGTTTTTACTATTTAAATGCTTTGATTATCTGACCTTGCTTACTTTATCTTTTTAAGTGCTGTGCATGGGCTTTAAAGTTGATCAATAAGTGGGGATTCCTCCACCACATTATGTTGAAATCAATCCTGATTCAGACTATTTGTATTTCACTCTTATGAGTCCATCTGTCTTTCTTAATTTTATATTCTCTTTTCTTAAATAATTTTGTCTGCCACTGCAAATACTTACTGTCAGGTAGATTTCTAATGCAATCAATTCAGCTTTTCTCAGTCATAACAGTAGTGTCTGGGAAGACACAAATGTATAGGATCATATTCTATACTTGAACAGATAATAATTTTTTTGGTTTTATTTTTTTAATATTTGTGCCATAATAATGTGAAAGTCAATAAACAAATTTTTATTTACTTAATGTCTCTCTTTTTCCAGTAGTATTTATAAATTTAAAATCAAACTGAGTGGAACAAGCTTATTAAAATACTTCAGATTTGCATTTTCTCTTAGAGAAAAAGATAAAGCAATGGAGTCAAGCAGCCTTCAGCTATGTCATGATAAACCTTAGAATTCTCTGATTAAAATTGGGAACTATAATTAATTCTGAATTTGTGCAGTGTAAAAATGCTCTAAGAAACATTTTGTTATGTTTTGAATCTAATTTATTTAATAAACATTTAAAACATTTCAAGTTTTTTACTTCTTAAAAGTTTTAAAATTTACCAGGCCTAATTCATAACGAAAAGGTTACCACAACTGTAAGAAACCTTAGCATGGATATGTCAAAATAGAAAATGAGAAAGAAACTAAATAGAAAACCTAGAAATTCAGTTAACATGCTACACACAGAGTCCTAAGCATTTAAGGGATTATCTACCTAGAACATATAAAACTTACTGAAATACTACTTTGATCTTATTTAATACCTCCACAAAGGTTCAGAAGAGGGAATACCATTTCCCTGATCTTTAACTAAATCACACTCACAAACACTAATTTGGATTCTCCACTAAATTAAACTAAATTGAAATACAGTCAGATGTTTCAGAGATTTCCTGTAATCCTTACATCATAATTCACTACTTCTATAATACAACATCACAACTACATAACAAAATCATAAGTGATCCTTAAAAAAGTTTTCATCTTCAATCTTGCCAGCTTGTGAATAGCTTTTCACAAGTTTATAGGATAATTGGTTTCACAAAACTGTGAAACTGTGACTTGTATTCACATATGTTTGAAAGATTGGAGCTCAGGATGCCATTAAAATCTGATACTATGATTAATCAGTTTGCTAAATAATATATACATTTTCCATGCATAGGAAGAAACAAACACACTTCAAACTTTCTAGTTCTTCACCTGATTGAGAGTATTTCTACTTATTCCAGGACTAGTGGACACTGAGGTCTTGAGAAAGTTGCTGCTTATCCTCTTTCTTTGATGTTGTTACTCTTACCTTTAGGTTCTCCACACTTTTCCTGATTCTTTTAAACGAAATAGGAATTATTCAGTCACAAGTTTGACAATGGTAAAAAAAGTGAACCTTTTGTGATGGATGTGAGAGCTTCTGCCTCAGTTGTAGCTCCATATGGTGCACACCATCATATCACTGATGAGAGGGGAAGGACAAAAGGAAACATGACCACGAATATCTCAAGCATTGTTATAATTAGAGAATGTTAATAGCAACACGGCATAGAGAAAGTAGTGGGATGACAGACGTTTAAATCATATTAGGACTAGTGATGATGGGGTGGTGAATATTTAGCCTACAAGGCATTATTAAACTTATGTCAAAAACATGGTTCACATGAAAATGCGTAAAATAACTAATAATAAACAGCCACTAAAGGAGTAAAATGGATGAGGATTTTCACTGGTAATTTTCTAAGTGCATGAAAGAGAAATGGCTTAGGAATCTAATGTACAAAGTAACCCTTACTAAATAAACCCACAAATATGCAACAGTTCTTTTCACAATGGCACAATGCCATTTTTGTTCTTTTCTGGAAATTAGTAATACCAGAAATGAAAAAAAAAAGTTTTTTTGAGATTTGTTTGTATAAGACTTCAGTACATCTACAGATTTTTTAAAAAAATTATTAGTAACTGTACTGAAAACTGGTCCTCTCAGTAACCTTATAAGCAATTTTAGTTAATGCAGGATGCCACTCCTTAAAATGAATCAGATTTTTCTGATAATTCCTTTCAGATTTTCAAGTGAACATTTTGTCTTCTCCTTTTAAAATTTCACTAACTAATAAAAGCATAGATTTCATTATAGGGCTGTTCTGGATTTCCTTTTAAGCAGTTCTGGAATTTGTGAATGTAAAGAGGAGGGTTGCTTTTGGCAGAAACGTATCCATTAACAAAATAAAAATGAAAATGCAAAGGAGAAATAGAATTACTAAAAGATGTTATAAACAGTATCTAATGGGGGGTTAGAGAGGATGCGCAACTTGTTCAATACTTACTAACATCACTTGTGAAGAGTTTTCATTTTATTGTGACAGCAGAAGGGAAATTTAAAAGAATTCACTACACGAAATATTATGCATTTCTGTGGAGCCCAGCTAAAAAAAGACAAGTCTGTACTGTTTCTCTCAGGTGGGTAAATGTTAAGAGAGAAGAATCCAACTTTCATGATGCAGCAGCACAAAGCTGGGAAGTGAAAATTATGTTGCAGCAGAGTCCTGAAAATATGACTGTAAAAGTTAATCAATAAAATGTCTATTCCTGTCTATTCACTAGAGGCCCCAGCTGCATAGCTTCACACAATCGATACTACAAATTATTACGATTTCCAGGTTCCCACTGGACATTCCGAACAAATCTTTCAGGTGTAACAGGCTTATACTGGGGGGAGGCAAGTAGGGTGGAGGGCTGGGGAGTGGGCCCAGGGTTGTTGTTTCCTCAGGTTTATTTCTTCCAGGATAAGTATACAACAAACAAAGCCTGTGACTTCTAAAAACTTTCAGTTGCTTCCCTATGAAATAGGTGTATTAGGGGCACCCTGTGAAATTAGCAAAAAATGATTTTACCCTGTTTTAAAAATAAATATTTTTATTCCAGTTAATTAATGAATATAAGTGTTGCTTATTGTTTTTAAATCCTAGTCAACCATTTCCTTTTTTCACCACTTCCATGAAAAATAACAAAACAACTTGTAACAAGGCCTTACAACAAGGAAATAAAAGCATACCGAAATGAACCTTTCCCCTCAAAGGCCTCACAACAGCTATACCAGAATCTCAGGACTCAGTGTAGTTTTAAGTGATCAATTTATGCTGTGCTGTATTTTTCTTTGTATGGTCCTGTGCTCTCGCCTTGATACCAGCTGCATTTGTCAGATTCACTAAGGAGGAAGGTAAGAAATGTCCAGGACTGTATGACTTTGAATAAGTCAGCACCAAAGGGATGTTACTTTATGACACATGCAGTACCCTTCCTAGTGACTAAATATAACCCTTATGACATTCCCTGTCCCAAAATACCCAGGGGACTGAGATCCATTGTTCTTTCTGTTTCCCAAGGAACAGAACAGAGCAGATACTGGCTGGCACAGCATTACTGTTTTCAGGTACACAGTATGTTGTTTTAAAGGAAAATTTCCATATTTAAATGACTTCATTGTTAATTTCTTAGATTTATCAGTTCCATTTTACTAAAACCTATTGTTTTGAATTTGCAGTTTTAGTTTTTCAGATTCAACAAATAATTTGGTTACTATAATCAATGCACCACAGTACTTTTAAAAAGCAATGGTATCAAAAATAAAGTCAAAATTTTACATAAGATTAAATAAAAATAGTTTTGATAATCTATAGAGCTAAGTAAAGGTTTTCCTTACTCAAAGCTTATTATGTTCATGTGCTGAAGTAACAAACTTCCAAAGTCACTGAACAAGTGTAGAAAAGAGAAGAGAACAAAGGTCAGTTTGTTAATAATTTTTGCATGTGAAGAGATTAATTCAAGTTTTGTTTGTTCATATAAGGTATAAAAATCTATTAAAAAGTCCTTCTGAAAAATCTTTTAATGATTATCATTCGGCCTTCTCTTTCAACCTTAGTGAAACTCATTTTAGTGAACTTTTGCAAAATTCCTGCTCTCAAAAGCTATATTTCACGACACAATCAATCAGCTACAGCTGGGAGTTTCAATTCCACTTCCCCCCTCCTTTCCCCCCATCCCACACTAAGTTACCACAATCAGTAGTCCTAGAAGTTTGTATCCTTTTTATTTACAAAGAACTATCTACAAGATTAGGCATAACATGGCATTTTGTAAACTGAGGAATAACATTAAATGGTTAAGAAAACCCACTATGGCAAAAGATTCAAGCTGTGTTAGGAAAGTAAATCAGTGACAGTGTTTTCCCTAGAGAAGTACTAGTAATGTCTTTAGAGATATAACTACAGGTTGAAAACCACCAAGCTATTTTATTTAAAGAAATGAAGACACATTACTAAAGACAGGGTTTCTTCCATGAAGCTTTTCCCAGTCTTCAGCACAAATATTAACTTAAAACATTTGAGCTGAAGAACGAATGAAGTTCCAGTCTAAAAGTCATTTACACTAAGCGTATATAATATTTTGCTTTAGATGCATGATGTTTGTTACATCTGAATTTAACAAGTCTTCCTAAGAAAACATTTGCCGAGGTAATATATTATGCTTGCTAAAAGTCTGAGATAAAATATTTAGCTCGAAATGTTCAATCCACCTCCAAATGAACAGACTTTCTTTCTGCAGCCAAATTATCTTGTATAAAGTGTTCATCATGCTCTATGATATTATGAAATGCCTTGAAATTCAGTCTGTATATATAGGGATTGCTTAATGCAACATAACTTTAATAAGAAGAGAATGACTGCATGAAAAAAGCATCAGCTAAGTGAGTAATTTTTAGCATAGTCTCACTCTCAAGAACTCTAAAAAATGAATCACTGTGTCTCAATATAAAATATAGTTTATGTTAAGCTAAATGATAAATTTTTGATTTTTGAACATTGTTACTTTTTGATAAAATCCTAAGGGCTAGGCTTCAATCTAATAGATACTAAATTTGACTGGTTAGAACAAAAGTAATTTTTTCAGTGTAAACTTGTTTGAAGTATACAGTTTGTATTTTTTCCTTTATGTTAGCAACTTCATATATGCCTTGCTATTGTGACTAAAAGTTCAAACACCAAATTTTCTTTAATTTGGTAGCCTCTTGCTTAGAGGCAGCTTCTATAACAAAAAAAAAAAGATGGACAATAAGACCCATATGTAACCTTTGGTCTCTAAAAAGAGGACTGTGAGAATACCATTAACAGATAGGTAATAAAGAATTACACATACTATTCTACTTCAACACTACTGAATATTAATTTTAAAAATAAACCATACTCCTACTAATAGTACTTTTCAACACTCAATTTTTTAAGTGGAGGACATATTTTAAAATATACATTAATTGATCCTTTTGATTTAATAGTTTATTCAATAGAGTTACAGGACACATTTACACTGCATTGTACCTGAGAGAAACAATTAATACAGTACATATTAAAAGGATTTACTGCTGACTTTAATGTCTTTTGTTTCTCAAATACCAAAAAATAAGTAACTCACTTGTAATCACTAATTTCTTCTTCAGAAGTTAGAATATGTTTTCTCTGGGTCTTCATCTCTCCGTCTGTGATTTTCTACTGTTCTGTTCTTGGCGAACTGTTTCTGCTATTTGCTCACTTAGCTGCTCTTGAGTTGCTTTCAAGCTGGATTCCATTAGAAGAAGTTTTTCATCTTGACTGGCAAGTTCTTTGCCTGTAAGTTAAAAAAAAAAAAGAAAGAAAGAAAGAAAGCTTTGCATTTTAAGCTCAAGCAGAGCGATATTTTTGTTTTAAATGCAATGCAGTGCAACCCTCGGTAAGAGCTGGGCAAATATTGTTTTCAGGAGAAGAGCATCATTCCGTTCACAAATCTGGAGAGGAAAATATGTTATAAATATATTAAGAGCTGGCTTAACTCTCTTTCATTTTATTACAGTAAACTTAAATAAAGAAACTTGGATTCAATATTATGAAAACATTTAAACTGCTATCAGAGCTTACTGTGTTCATGCACATCCAGTATTTCGTTTGTTCTGAAGCAAACACCTATTGCCTTTGTATTTTGCAGCATAAGTCAATCTAGAAATCAAAATCACGGTTTTGAAAATAAAGCAGATTTTATACCATTTAACAATAGTAACATGTACAATTTGAGCTTGAAGTCTTCAATTTCATTATATTTTTTCATGAATTATAGAGCACATGCATAGTAAAAACCTGTTCTTTTCCAAGGTCATCCAATAGATGGCAATCTTTCCTTAGACCAAAAGAAACCATAGCCGTGCACTGCCAGCTCTCAGAAAAATAAGTGATTTAAGACAAAGACATTTTTCCTTTGTTCTTTGTTGACCATTTTCCTAAAAGATATATGTACATAGGCTTTAATTTAAATATTTAGCCCTTAGTATGTGCACACATGAGTTTGTGTTAGTATGCAGGTGTATGTGTTCCTGCACAGACACAAATCCACACACATGTATTTGTTTTATACTCTTTCATAAATATATGGCTTTAGACATATAGACACATGTAATGAACACGTCTGGAACATTGTGGAATAAAAATAAGCATTAAAACAAGTGCTTCACAATGAACATTTTACAACACGCAATTCCTTTATTATGCAGTATTCAAATTATTTTGAAATTTGATGCCAGAAAAATATAAGAAATTAGAGATCTTTTAGTTATCTTTCAATAAGTATAATAAAAGAGGTATTTATGTGATTGTGGATTAAAACCCCTGTTTTTAATGTGCAATAATATAATATTAAAGAGTGAAAATACATCAGACTTCAATGAAGTCAGAAAACAGTATTTTCAGGTTTAGATTGAAAGAATCCTTGAAGAAAAACATTTGTGCTCTGTTAACATGATTCTGCATTTATTATCTTTAATGTCTGACAACATTCACCATATGCACAGGATCTAAATTCAGCTATCATATCTTCCTTTATGAATTCAGAATATTCAGAAGATCGATTTCTTTATATAGGAAAATGCTTTGTTCTTTTCTAATTGACAGTAACATAACCTGACTTCTCACAAAACACGGCAACAGTCACCATTTCCATGAGTAAAAGTACTGTATTTAAACTGTTTAAATTTAAATTTTTGCCTCAGAAAGGTATACACAGCTAACGCTAGCAACTAAATGTTTAACAAGCAGTAGATATCACCCAGAGCTCATCCTTACTGAATATCAAGCAAATATGAATCTTTGTGAACTAATGAGTTAAACAGTTATTAGTGTCAACACGTGTTTAAAAAAATGTACAGCTTAAAAAACAATGTATAACTGACTTTGCTTTCTTACCTAAAAAATGAGCAGTACTGGTAAAGTCAAACGTATGCTGTCATCATTCAATAAGAATTATAATATATATAAAAATATATTTTTTTCAGTGTATTTTTG
This sequence comes from Passer domesticus, assembly GCF_036417665.1. Taxonomy (NCBI): domain Eukaryota; kingdom Metazoa; phylum Chordata; class Aves; order Passeriformes; family Passeridae; genus Passer; species Passer domesticus. The sequence continues at coordinate 131,421,015 of NC_087474.1, read as the reverse complement.
CAACACATTTTTAATAAATTTAATGTGGTAGATTTTCTGTCTGGAAATAATATGACTACTTATCTGAGTAACCTTATTTATCCGTGGACTCTGAGTATTCAATTGGGGTTTGAAACCAAAAGAAGGGTAAATATTTCACATGTAATATAAAGCTCTGCCATTAACAGTTTTCCAGTTATTGATCTGTTTAATTGTTTTTCTAGAAGACACTCCTTTATATAAAAAAATGAAGTTTATTTGAATTTTAAAACTTACTAAGTTCCTGTCAATTTTGTGAAATAGTATTGTATTATCCTGAAGCAGATCCTTAAAAATGCTTTAGAAGTTCTTAGAAGTAGTTTAGAGCTGTGATCTGTTGTGTGGAGACAGACTAATCTTCTAAAATTTATTTTATTTATATGTGCTTTGATTTGTAAACAGATCCAACAATGTATTTTTTGTAATTGCATAGTTATTTAAACATCCAAGAGGCGATTTAATCACTACTTTTAGCAATCAGTTTTAACTCACAATGTGTCCTGGTAAAAAAGGGTTAAATTATTTTAAGTTTACCTATGCCTTGGACTTGAGCCTTGGTTGATCCCAAGCCAGAGGCGCTAGCAGCTGCATGCTTTATTTACAATCCCTTTGTCAGACTTACAACTGCCCCAGGCTATAACATAGTGTACCTAATGTTCAAACTGGCAGGTAATCTTATGTCAAACATACTTCTTTGATTTAAAGTGATCAATAGATTCTTGTAAAGAGGTAATTTCTCTGATGTTTCCACCTTGCCTTTCTTACAGGTGATTCACACAAAAGCCTGCTTATATGATGTACGAACAATAACCAGAAAGCTATAATCATGTTTTTTCAGATGTTTCCGGTGCACAACGATTTTGGATCAATACCCTGTGTAATACAATTATCTGCAATGATCTGGTTGTATTGAAAAAGAATTTGCAGCAGACCTCTAGGGGGTTTTATCCAGAAACACGTATCTGGCAATGTTGTGAATAGTGGAAGAGAAAATTAAGGGGTTGACACAGGCTGTCTATTATGTTCCAAATGACTTCATTAATATTTTATTTGGTAAAAGTAGTATATTTCAAGCTCTACTATACTGTGACTTCAAAATATTAATAATGCAATTTCCTTGTTGCATTTGCTTATTTTGAAAACTAGTTCTAACACATGTTATTGTGAAAACCAAAAGTATCAACCAAAATTTTTTAAAGCAGTTTATTGCCCGTAATGAAACAATTCCTTGTTTTTCCATCTTGTTTTGCTTTTGTGTAAACTGCTCTCCTGAAAAAAATATCCCATTCCTCAATGCACTATTGCTAAAGCTGTTAACTTATCTATAAAGGGATCAATCACATCAGTTTTAAAAGTCACCTAAAATATTAGGAATTATATTAAACTTGTTAAAACTTGTTAAGTTAAATTGCATTTTGCATTGCCAATGACTGAACAGGTGTTCTGGCACAGAAATAGATGTTTCACCAAATCAATAAAAGGATTATAGGACAGAAATAGAACTACTGAAAAAAAAAACAAAAAAAAAAACCAGTTGTGTTTATTTTGTTTTGATGAAGTCACAGTCTGTATCTGTAAATTTACCCTAGAGCTGAACAGGGAACCTTTTATTTTCATTTGATTGCAACAATCATATGCCCATATTGAAAATTCTATTCCATTAGACTGTACAAAATTCATATTTCTGTAATATTACTACTTTTGTACATTATTACCTGTCTTTCTGCACTGCTTATGCACACCCTGCAGTTACTGATTTAGCTGCTGAATCTCAGTTCTCAGTATGGTGGTTGCTGTCTCTGTCTGATTCCTTTCTTTCTGTGTGTCCTGGATACTGGCTTTCAGTTTCTTGACCACACTGTCAAGGTGCTCCACCTCAGCCACTTTTGCTTTGATACCTTCCCTTGCCCGCAGGAAATCGGCTTCCGACTTTCTCAGAAGGTCATCTCTTTTGCGTATTGCCTGTGAAGACAAAAGGCATTCCATGAGGGCCTTTTATGATGTACTTTTTATACTGCATCCTGCTATTTTGAGCTATAGGATACATGAGATTATACAGCACCTCATTAGCAATTGGGTCAAGTACCCACATCTCCTCTAGGATCAAAAAGTTACAAGGACTTTAATTTAGAAAAGTCTGTTGAAGAAAAGATTCAGTATTACAATAAATACATCATTAATCAATACTTATAAGTTCAAAGGCAAGAAGAAATATTCCATCTAATTCTGAGAGAAAAATGGGAAATGCAGTTTGATCTAAATGAACACTTTTTCTTTAAAGAAAGAGGGAAAATGTTTGATGAATAAAAAAAAAGGAGGGGGGTACTTAATCTCTTGGTTCCAACTGCTACAGAGGGCTTTCATTTGGCACTCTGGTGAATGCTGTAGGTTGATGTAGCCATAAGGATATCCCAAAGTACAGGGATATCCCAAAGGATAAAAACTACCATGCTATCTTTTTCCCCCTCTTTAATTGTTTAAACATCTTATATGTGTAAAAATAAACATTATTAGCCTCTGGTTTGTTATAGTTTGAAAATGTCACACACACTTTGGACTTTGGATTTAGAAGAGCCCTGTTCCTTAATACACAGTGCCATGATTTTAATTTTTATCTGCACAGTTGTTAAGTACATGCTACAAGTTCGTAGGTATAAGTTTCATATCAATCACTATTGAGCATTCATGACTGACTGTGCTTTATTGGCTTGATGCCACACCTTGATTCTCTATCATGCTCCATCATGCTTCTTTTAATCTGAATATTTAGTACTCTTTCATGTCTTAATTACAGCAAATTGCGCACAGTTGGCACCATTTCTTGAAATTAATCCCAGAGTACTTTGTTTCTGTCAAGCACAGTCAAAGCCTTAGAGAATAATAGTAAATGTTATTGCAGATCTAAATTTAAATGACTGTCTATGTATTTAACTTAAGCCTTTAATTATTCGTGCTGTACTGTTTTTGGTACAAATGTTAAATATTCCTTATTGAGAATGTAAAATTGTTTCAGACAGCTTGAAACTGGTGATGCTAACATGACAACAATTATTTGTATTAACATATTTTTTCAGGTGTGCAAAATGTAATAGACAGGGTATAATATCCTGCTGCAGCAATATGTTTCTATTTCTTTCTGTTTATTTGGTAAACAATGAAAAGGTTCTCATTACAGGGAAAAGATTATTCGGAAGTTAATTCCCTTTTGTTGTTCTTTTTGTTTAACAAAAGATTATAAATTAAACAATCAGCGCTACTTCCTCATTAGTTGATTTCAAAGCTGTCTGCAGATGTCTTATACCTTGTACATATTTTTCATAAACCAAATAGAAAATTAAGGGCTTGTTAATTTTTATTGTTTTCAGTATACTAGTAAAAACAAAAACCCAAACAAAATATTAACAACAGAAGCTGAGTGTCCTAAATGCTGCCACTGGTAATTGCAATTATATATTTGGCAAAATTCCCAAATAAATAGAAATCATTTCTGCTCATTGTGCATTTTATTGATAGAGATATCATAAAGTCCAAACACTTCAATCTTATGAACATTTTTTGCACAGGAAGCATCCACAGAGAAAAGAGTAAATAAAACTCATATGTACATTTCATCTGAAGAAAAAGTATGACAAGATAGATTTCTGACATTGAAAATGTATATGAATGGGTTTTACAGTTAAAACTGGCAAATGCACTTATAAAAATATCTGCAAACATAATGGAAGAAGTCATATTACTGTACTAATTTTATTTTTATCAGTATGCATTTTGTCAGCACTGCTATCACAAACTCTAACATATCTTGAATTTAGAGACAAAACCCAGACAAATATGTACTTACAAAATTAGTGATAAAGTATTTTTTCCTTTTTTCCACAGAACTCATAATAAATGTGTATGAGGTAGTGCATGCCCAGCTCCTTCACATTTGCAATGTGATTTCTGAAGAGATAGCTGTTTTGCTCATTCTCATAGCAAAAGCATACCTGATTTCTTTGACAATAAAGTTCCTGGCATCTCTAAGGTCTCTTTCAAGCTGTGTTATCTGCTGTTCTAGCTGAGCAAGTTCCACTTTGTGTTTCTGCTGGGAAGCTATTACATCCAGATGCTGTGACTGCAAGGTCTTGTCTAGTTTTTCAATTTCAAGAACAGACTTATTTTTTTATTTTGGTCAAGTGTATTAGCAGCTTCAGCTTTTTGTTCCTGTATGATCTACTCACATTCTTCAACTGTGGAGGATTTTTCATTGTATTGATTTTTCAACATCACAAGCTCATGTTTTATATTAGAAATTATTGTGCATTATACCAGATGTCCTGAGTCAGTTATCTATCATTTAACAAACATAAATTATAACTCCATTTCCAGATTTCAGATGTTCAACATGTCTCCACTTTTGATTTGTATTTTATTTTCAGTGAACGGAATATTTTGAAAGATTTATTAAATTTATATGTAAAAGAAATTTCTCATTTGTAATCCTAAAAAGCAGATTTATCTCTTCATTATCTGCAAAGACATAATTAGATAATGGTACTATTATTCTGACTCCAAAAAGTCTATATAACTACTTGATTAATTTTATTTAATTCTGGTTGGGTTAATTAATTTCAATGATTATGCAATGTATTTACTTACCTTTTTTTTAAAATTCATAAATTTTACATGAAATATCCACTGCTGGGTTGGTATCTGCCAAATCAGACTGCAGTTGAAATGCAACATTCTCCTCAGAAATCTTTTAAAAGTACAGGGTATAAGTACAATGCGTAAGATAAATTAAATATGGTTAAAAATGACAATGCTGACTTCTGCTTTAAAAAAAGAAAACTAAATAAATTGCTTCATGAAGACAGTCCTCGAGCTTTTGAATTTTTGGGCATATTGTTTGTAGTGTTCTTTAGGAATGCCTGTTTCTTAGGGGGTATTTTATGATCCCTCTGTGATAGAGACAGGTCATCAGTCAGCTGGTCAATCGTTTTCAAATGTCTGGTGTTACTAGGTGAATTCAGTTATCAGGATGTTCACTTTTACTGGTTTGGTAATTAAAAACATGTCCAGTCATATAATAGCAAAACATACGTATGCACAGTTGTGGGTATTTCATTCTTGCTCCTAAACAAACTCCAGTTACCATGAATGTAAATAAGACTTTGAATGTCCCAGCTATGGACTCCTTAGATAAGCAATAATAATTATTTTTCTAAATCTCCAGTGATTAAATATTTAGAATAACCGGTTTTATTATCCTGTATTTTTCTCTAAAAAGTGTATTTGGCTTCATTATTTAGTAAATATAATAGGGAAAATATTAACCAAATATGTAAATGCTGTATCTTTGCTAAAACTTTTGCCATTTCACAGTTTTGTAGTTAAGACTGAGTTCTTGCTAAACAGGGCAAAATTAAAAGAAACTCAGCTAGCCATCAAATTAGCTATCCCAGATGGCTGACTTGTATGCAATTTAGAGAAGAAAACTAGTTTAAAGACAAACAGAAATTACTCTAAGACTGTTTTGCTGAATTCAACAATTGATTTTTTGGACAAATTTGGGCATAATTTCTATCACTTCCCTGGATTTTGTCTTTCAACCTGGGATCGCAGCCCTACAGAGTTTCTTAAAGTTCGAATTACCTCAGCTGTTTTCTAGGTAACAGTTTGGCTATTTAGTAAAAAACCTGTGTCACAAGCATCCCTCATCATGTAATTTTGGCATAGAGGAAGACAGACAGACACAGAGACAAAGAAGTTTCAAGTTATTTGGCCATTTCTTTGAAATGTCATTTCTTTCAGTTCTTTTGAAATCTAAGTCACTGAATTCCCTTTGTTCAAAAAATACAGAGAGCTACATGGCAGAGAGTTTAAAAAAATAAATTTTAAGGCTAATTCCCATTTGTTGTTTATTCTTCAGAAGCGAAAACGTGTTAGGATCTAAGACAGCATGTGGTATTCATTTAGCCCATAAGGTAGCTTTAGCTTGCTTTCTGTAGCCTTACCAAAAAAAAAAAAACCAAAACCTGTTCATGAGTATTCAAAAAATGCCAAGTTATTCCTAAAAATATAAAATATTATTCTTCATACTCAAGATAATAAACTAATATTTTTAAGGTAAGAATGGTAATTGTATCTGTTCTATAAAGAGCAATGAATTTCATCAAGTGTTTCTTTTTTTCCTATAGCTTTTCTTCTAGGTGATGTTCATTATTTAGAAACACATGTAATTTAGAACTAAACCACTCTACTGAGTGTGAAGAATCTACTCTGGCATCTGGTAGGCTTGTTGAACATCAGTAACACACACTGTTAAAAGAAAATGCCTAATTTCTCATACTAATTTTTCTAGCTTTCTCTCTTCAACATCCTTGAAACTCATTGCTTTCTGCTACAGTAAGAGGGCCTCTAGTACTAATTTTCTACTTCTAGAGTTGGCAGAGATTGTGCAAAAATAAACTCTTCTTATATTTCTACAAAGATTAACGTCACCAGATTCCATATTTTTCTTGTGTCTCTCAATAAGTTAGTTATCAGGCTTCAGATATTTCCAGTAACTCTTCTGAAACCATGAACATTTGCTGTACTATTCTTCAAAGTATCAGACAATCAATAAGTAAACAATATTGAAGTAACAGCATCCTCTGTCTTCATATAAAAACTGGTAACCTCTCTGTAACTGTATTAAAATTTGCAATAGTTATAGACAAAATATCTTACCAGTACTGTATCCCAACAAAATTAAATACTAAATTACATAAAATCCAGCATACTTTCTTCTACTCTATTTTTTTAATTCACATATCGAGGATGATATTTTTGAGATCTCAACAAAAAGTCAGTCAAGAAAAAAATCTAAAAATTGTCATTTAGCACTTTGGCATTTTTATTTCATCTACACTTTATATCAGCAATAATCTTGTCTTCTTCCAGACCACTGACAATGTACAAAAAGAGTTCCTTCTGAAAATTCACTAATGCTCCATTAGATTACATTTGCAAGTTTATCATCTTCAATTTTTCAGGTCACTGTTACTGTATTTGATGCATTCTACTGTGACTGTGCACAGTCAAAATAAAGGCCATATTTAAGGGCTGAAAAGAAATTTTTTGGTCTCTCTCATTTGAAGTTCTTTTAATGTATGGTGATAAATCCTCACCTCCCCACCAACCTGCCAAGAGATTTTTATGAAACAGATATTTTTGTCTGCTTCAGTTTCCTCACACAGATGCTTCCTTTATACCTACCAGAAGTATGAAAAACATTGTCCCAGTGGATGGACAATGAATTGTAACACAATTAATGCTGATGATCCATGAATGTATTTCTGATAGCTTTTCAGTGATGATCTGACAAGGTGTCAGATGCTTGACAAGATGTCAAACACCCTTCCTGAACCAAATGCCCTTATCTAGATGGTATTTCAGTAAACTTCATTTTGACAGAAAACACAAAATAAAGTTTGGATTGTATATGGAAGATGACCCAGCTGAAGAATCCCTCTGCATTTTTTTTTCTACTTTTGATAGCTCCAAGTAATCTCCTTGACCTGCTTTATCCTGTGGTTGAAGAAACAGCAGTGTCTGAAAAACACACGGAAGAAACTCTAGGAAAAAATTCTGTAGGAGACACAAAGCAGCCTTGCCTAGGACATAACCACCACCTGACCACTCAGAACACCACAGCTCTATTCAGCTGCTTTTCAGACACAAACCAAATATATTTTAACACTTGTAGCTATTTTATTAATGATGGATCTTATCTTCCTCCTCAATTAACAAAAGAACATCAGAGTTTAGGTTTTTTTCCCCTTAAGTTAATAATATTTTCAGAATCCTATTTTTTTCTTTCTGTATATATTTAACCTTATTATCAATTCTTTGTAGTCTCCTCTCTCTTATCAATAATTTCAATGATTTTCATCTCTAACCAAGGTGTCTTCCAAAATAAAAAAGTATGTAATTTTTTTTTATTTTAAAGGTGTGAATTTGGTACACACAATAAAGTTTGATTTAAAAAATCCTACTTATTCTTTACTGTACCAGTCAGCCTCTAGCCTTGGTAAGTCCAGTGACTAGATTGGAAACAGCAGGGCAGGAAGTAATTTTGCTTTCTAAAATGACTACAACAAATACATAGTAAATAATTATGTTTTAAATGTGGTTTATGCTCTACACACAAACAAAACAAAAGGTAAAGAGGATTTGCAGGATTTCAGTTTGAGATGTCTTAGGGAAATAAAGGAAAGGAAACATAAAACAAAAAGGTAAATGCTTTTTTCAGACAGCTTCTGCAGACAAAGTCAAGACAACTGTTATCTTGCTTGCTATTGTCTATTGTGTCAGTGCAGCTATGCTTGCTATACAAGATGTAAATGTGATAAAGCCTTAGTTTTCCACCCAATCTACTAAGCATTAAAAAAAGAGAAAAATTAGGATGCTGTCAAACTAAAAAATTCAGATTAATTTTTATTTGACATGTTCTGAACTAGAACTATACTATTTATTCAAATTATCATCCAGTAGTTTATAAATTAATAATATAGAACTATTAAGTATCAACTCTGTATACATCACGTCAGATATGTTGTGGTTTTTTTGGAAGGGTTTTCACATTCTAATGGCTAATCTGAGGTTGTAAAATGTAAATGGTTTATCTGAAGCTCAGTAGCAACCTAGTACTTGTAGGAGCCCAATATTTTGGAATTATTGCAACAGAATAATAGTAGCATTGGAAAATTGTGCTCCAGGTAATAATATTAGTTCTGATGCAATAGTTTTCTAAGAAATTCTGAAATTTTTTTTCAGAGTATTTAATAAGAAGCTTCCATCAAACAAGATTTATCATAAATTTGGTGTAGAGATTTCTGTTAGGTATATGCTTTGAAGAACTTTTACAAAGGTCTTGTTAAACATCTTCATTAAAAATCTGGATAATGGGGCAGAATGTACTCCCTGCAATTTTGTGGATAACACAAAACAGCAAGAAGTGTCTGATACACTAGAGGGGCATGCTGCAATTCAGTGGCATCTTGACAGTCTGGAGAAATGGGCTAACAAAGACGCCATGAATTTCAACCAGGGGTTCAACCAGGGCTCAACCAGGTACGAAGTCCTGCACCAAAGGAGAAATAACATCATTTACCAATTTATGCTAGAGAGTGAACATCTGGAAACCAGCTTTGCTGAAAACACCCTGCAGTTCCTAGTGAACACTGGTCAGACGTGATCCAACAGTGTGTCCTTGCTGCAAGAAAGGTTCGGAAAGTTGTCCTCAGCTGCATTAGGCAAAGGATTACCAGCAGGTTGATGTAGGGGATCCTTCCTTTTTAATCAGTGCTGGTGAGGCCACATCTGGAATTCTCTCTCCAGTTCTGGGCTCCCCACTGAAAAAGAACCACAGACATACCAGAGCGTGATAACAAAGGGTGGCAAATATGATTTAGGAACTGCAGAATCTCTCCCATGAGCAGGGACTGTTCAGCCCAGAGAAAGGAAGGCTCAGGAGGTTCTTATCAAGACCTGTAAATATCTGGGACTGTAAAGAGACTCTTCAGTGTTCAGGACCAGAGACAAGGAGCACAGAGTGAAATACAAGAGGCTCCCTCTGAGCACCGGGATATTTTTTTTTCGCTCTTAGCACTGGTACAGATTGTCAAGGGATGTTGTAGAGTCTCCATCCTTGGAGATATTTAAAAGTTGTCTGGACATGGTCATGGGCAGCTGGTTCTAGGCAACCTTACTTGAGCAGAGGGGTTGGACCAGATGAACTTTGGAGGTCTCTTCCAACATCAACCGTTCTGTTCTTCCCATATGTGAGTTATGTAGTGGTCTTACATATTTGAGGATGTTTTCCATTCTTCACAGTGTCCTTAGAAGATTGCCCTGAATAGCAATGAATTCAAATTTCTTAACCCATAGAGCCATTAAATACTAGACTTGAAAGTAATAAAGAGTTTTTGATACACTTTGTTAGTGCAGAGCTAAAACTTTTCTATTGTAGGTCTCAGGAGAGGGAAAACTTCAGATTATGTCCATGCTTCCCACAGAAAACAAGTATGGCACAAGGAAGGCAGCTATCTTCAAACCAAGAACAAGGGCTAACTTATCAGGAAATGAGAATTTAATGTCATGACTCAGGTTGAATTCAATTTAGAAGAGCTCATTATTTAATCATATTAACTAAGAGAATCCAGCTGATGAAGACAGTACTCATACAGAGTTAAATGCATGTAGCTTACTAACATCTTTCACGTATGTCTTTGCAGTGACTTCCTGTCCACTTTGCACAGAAAACTCACCCGTGACTGTGTGGTGAGCAAATCACATTAAAGACATGTACTATTAAAGTGTCCTTATGACCAAACTACATAGTATTTTTTATTAACATGTTTTTCTAAAACTAAATATCTTTAGGATGACTAAACAGTCTGCTCTTTTAGAAATTTAAGGGAAAGATTCCTGTATATCTCAGTGCTTCAGTGTACATTATTTGAGAATAAAATAAATTTCAAATTCTACCAATTAAATACCAAATATGTGTTTATAATTCTATCCAAAAATATGCATCTAGCCCCAAATAAATAATGATTTAGTCTAACATTCTCTTGTTGTTAGCATTTGTTCTATCTGAGGACTATGTATTAATATATTTACGTAACCATAGATGTTTTCTTGCCTAATTAAACATTTCACTAAAATATTTCTTGATTTCTCACCTTTTTATTGGTTCTAAAATTGTATTGTCCTTGAATTACACTTATGATAACATGGCACTTATGTTAGAAGGTAGTAGAACTGCAGGTGGAATCTTTCGTCCAATACTCATCCAGCCTTAAACTTCTTTTTTTTAAGAATAGCAAACAGCTATTTTAAATATATTACATCCAAGTTTCCTCACATCGCTCAAAGCACAGAAAAACATCCACATTGATAGGAGTTTTATCGGCAAAACTACAAGGGAAGAGAGTACACACGAAACAATGAAGTCAGTTCTATCTTCATAAGCTAGTTTGAAGGGGCAGGTAGAGATCTTATTGACAATTAAACAGTTTGCTACCAAAAGGAGATAGGTGCTCTGCTCTGTTAGAACAACAGTTCATTTAGGACCTATTTCTCAGCAAAAATTTGATCCTTACTCTATGATAGCTGTGTTGTTCTAATCACTGTGCCCAATTGCCCTCCCATGTCAGTTAATTAAAAAAACCCACCATGCTTCTGGCTCAGCACCCCAGCAAATCAAAGCTCTCAGGGAAAGATCAATGGACTTGCAATATAAGCTGTGTTGACAACATCTATGAGGATTTCAATTTAAGAATAAGAAGACATTCACCCTTTTTCATGTGTCACTGTAAGTTCCACTCACTCTAAGTGATTGTCCAGAACTACTGTATACAAACTGCAGAACTAAGAAATGTCATTAATGATAGTAAGCTACAGCAGTTAGCACTGTTTTCCAAGTATCTGCTCTGCCTAGAGTAAGTTCACAGTTGCAGACAAATATGAGAAGGTTGCCACAACTAGCATTTCCGTGCACTAGCAGAGGGAGGCTCAATACTCAGGGAGTGCTTACCTCAGCAGCCAACAGTCATGTCCAGACATGGTGTCTCAGCATAAGATTGGAGAAGAGATATTTTCAACAGCATTGAAAAAGTCTGCAAAGTGCAGGACACAGGCTACATTAATGTACCAGTTATAGAATAAAAAAAAAAAAATTAAGAAATGTATCTCTGGAACTATTTGTCTTGGTTTGACCCGGAAGTGAGTTTTTGGAAAAGTAAAGCTGTAAAAACACTGATCCTCCCCAGCCAAGGATTGAGAGGGGACGGAGGATGGGAAAGAAGAAAAGGGTTGAGTGAGTGAAGAAATGCCAGCAGATGAGAGTGCCCTAGATGGAGGAGATGATTGGAGTGGCTTTGGCTGGACTTTTCTCTTACATAGCCACAGGTGAAACCAATTTCTTCCGATAATGCAGAGACTGCACCTTGGGGGAGGCAGTTGGCCGGAACCCAAAAATGGTAAGGCCGAGAGGAGAAGTGGAGGGAACAGAGACTGATAGGGAAGGTGTGGTGGAGCCCTCTGCCTTCAGTGAAGGATCTCTGTTCCTGAGACCCCCAGACCCCAGGGGAGTAAAAATATGGGGGGGACAGGTGTCCCAAATGGTGAGAGGCGGCCACTTCTTGGAACTGGGCCATAAAGCATTCTTAAAAGGACCTAAGGAGCAGTTTGGATCCATGGACGGTGGTGAGAGCACCGGACATGGAAGGAAGATCGTCACCATGGCAGATTCTCTTTGGGCGGCTGCCACGTGTGACGCAGAAGCACAGGAGGTTCCACTGTGTTTCCGAAGAAGGCCCATGGTGCAAGAGGGAGACTCCTCTCTCCTGATGAACTGGGGGGAGCTTGTGTGAAGGAGGGTATTGGACTGAGAATTGGGTGTTAGAGGACTGGGGAGAGGAGGAGTGTTTTGGGAGTGTTCCATTGTGGATTGTTGTGTGTGGTTTTTTTATTTTTTCCCTTATGTTTCTGTGTTGTAGATTATTAAAGTGTTGTGTTTTTCCCCTCCATCCCCAATTGGGAGCCTGCTTTGTTCTGTTTCCGGGTCATATCTCACAGTAACCATTTTGGAAAGATATCTTTCATGGGGGCCCTGGCACTGTGCCAGGGTCAAACCATGACACTGTTGTACTGGCAGGCATGTCAGGATGATTTGTCAATATTTGTGTGCACACACATCGAATGCTACTTCCTCTCGGTAAAGCAGATACCCTTAAAAATATTGGGTTTGTATTCAAGAAACAGGTACTTTTAAAAGTAGTTGCAAATATTTTTTTTTAATCAGAAAGCCTGTAAAAAAACAACAGAGGACATTTTTAAAGGCCAATGAACATCTTAGCAAATCACATAGCAAGCACATGCACTGACAAAAAAGTCCCATCTAAAGAAGATTAAGGATTTGGAATAGCATAAATGAGACTAAAACACCCATCTTATCAATGATATTTGCCCATATTCAACTGAACATCATCAGGTCAGATGCTGGGCATCAGCAGCAAAAAGCAAACCAAATTAAACAAATAAAAAACTCCAGGGAACAGTAAAAGAGTCATTCAAAATCCTTCTGAAGACAGTATGTGGGGAAAATACAAAAAAGCTCTGTATGGTAGTGCTACAGTTTTCAACTAGTAGCTATTACTGCTGCAGAGTTTATACAGAAGATCTCTGGTGACAATTTTATGTCATTTTGGGGACGTCCAGAAATATATCTCTATCAAGACCCTAAGTCACAATCCATATTTATATATCCTACAAAGTGTTGAACAGTAATGTACAGATGATATTATAAAACAATATGAGCAGAATCATATTTATTAAAAACGGAGAAGAAGGATATGAGAAGGATTTTAACCCATGGTGAGTAAATTGTTAGAATGATGATACTTTAAACAGCTGACATATAACTTCGGTTTTCAACGCTTATTACTTTAGGTTGGTGTCATGTTATTGAAAAGGTGATTTCTCTTTCTCAAAAAATTAATCAGAATTTCATAGCAAACTGTTAGACTTATCTAACATGAAATATTTTTGGTTAGCAGAACCAAACTGTAACAACATAACAACATGTGAAAAACTACAGAAGGTGTACTGTGTCTAGGGGCAAGTCTCCAGCTGGTTTGCTCTAAGACAAGTATTGAGCTGTGAAACTGAAGATCTAGTTCACTCTAATATCTAGCTCTTCTGGTTCAGAAGTATTAAAGTTTGTAAAAGAGTTATTCAATCATTAAATGTTTTGTAATATCAACATTTTTCAAAATAACAACTTGAAAGCTTATAATTTTTAAGATCACATAAAGGCAGAAACACAGAAGTATTCCCAAAAAACTACAGAATTTTTTATATTTTTCTGTCTTGATTATAAGTTTAAATAATAGGTATTTATAGTGTATATTTATTGTGCATTTAATGTACTTTATGCTTATTGCTCATTTGATGTCTCTTTATTTAGAGTTTTTTTTTAAATAATTATATCTAAAATAATATGTATAAAACATAAATACAAGTTTCATATTTTATTACATGTGATCATTTACAGCACTAAATAAAATTGTTCTACAAAATGTACAAGTGTTAATTATTCCCAGTAACAAGAACTAATTCTATTTGGAATTTCAAAGACATGTTATTGCAATTACACATCTGTAATATAAATAATGAAACACTCCAGCACTTTTAAGTGAACACTAAACTTCTGTTGCTTGTTCAGTAGTTTCAGTTTTCCAACTCACTGCAGATGTTTTTTATGTTGTGTGTGTATCTGTATCTGTGTGTTCCTTCATTAACTTTACTTATTTTGGAGCTTTTGGGTTTTACATTTTGAGTATAAAGTTACTGCAAGTTAATAAATTGATTTTAGATACCTTTATTCAGATACCCTTATATCTGTGGGTCTCAGGGATTCTGAAAAATGGAACTATAGTAGACTTAATTAACAATTTTGCCTTTATTTGAAGATATTTTCACCCATGAAATTATGCTCTCCTGTGTACTTATGATTTGCTGCATATAGTTTATTTCAAGCTTTCTCACACACCTTTTTTTGCTGTGTATTAAAGTGGGGTTTTTTTATTTTTTTAAGAATGAAAATGTATAGGAGTCATAAGAAATTTTAAAAAAACTATGTCAACCCTTTGTGCTCTAAAAGCTCTTGCTGCAAGTTTGAATCTGTTGTAGGTTCTCAGTCGTCTCTATTTGGGAAGTTATTAGACTAGGACATCATTTTTTTGGATAAAACATGCAACAGATACACATCAGTAGCCATGCCATCTATGCCTCAGTATATTTTCCAAGTTTATTGGCAGAACATCTGGTTTGAACAGTTGAATAAACAACAGTAAGCAAACCCTATCATACCCTAAGCCATTTCCCTGCTTGTAAGACATTACAGAAGGTGCCAAAACAATGTTTAAGGAACAATAATGATGCCATCAGGCATTTCCAAGTAAGGACACTGTAGACATGAAACAGAATTTATATTCATTATAATGCATAGCATCACAGCATCGGTTTCAGACCAACTTTCTCTTCAAATGTCATTATGCTGCACGTATATATACTTGAAATTGAAACACATTGGAAATTACATAACAATTTGGAAGCAAGTTCTACCCAAAATGGAGAAAGCTTTCTTAGCTCTGAATGTCTGATCCCTTTCTGTGATAATTATAATTTTTATATGACCCCATCATAACATCTTTATATTCTTTAAAAAATATAGAATCATAGAGCTATAGAATGTTTGATCTGGAAGTGACCTCAAAGATCATCTAGTTCCAAACCTTCTGCCATTGGCAGGGACATCTTTCACTAGACTGAGTTGCTCAAAGTCCCATTCAAATGGGCCTTGAACACTTCTAGGGAAGGGGCATCCACAGCCTTCCTGGGAAACCTGTTCCAGCATTTCACCACCCTCAAAGTAATGAATTTCTTCCTAATATCTAATCTTATCATTCTAATCTTCCTAAAAATGTAATCTAAACAACTCTCTTTCAGTGTTTGGTTTTGGGTTTTTTTTCAGCCTTTCTTGCATCAGTAAATGCACTTGTAAGGAGTACCTCTCCAGCTCTCTTCTAGGTGAATGTATGTCATACATAAAGACCAAATGAAGAATATAATACCAGTTATGTATGAATCTGTTCATGTTCCAGTTGTGGGTTCACTTGCTTAACTTGATTTAGTTGACCTTCCTGTTCATTGCATTTAACATGCTTCCTATGTATCCAACTAGATTTTTCCCCTTCTGGTCCAGTTTACTGACCTCAGCCTTTATAAATATTCAGATAATAAAACTGAAGACATTTAATTGCTGAGGTTCTCTGGAGCAATGGGTCTATGCTTTCCAGATTTTTTTTTTACTGTTTAATATCTATTCACTGTGACTTGATCATTTCTTAAGATAAAACAAATTTCTGGAACTTGTAAAATGTCTATCTTTAAAAACTTTTAAGTTTTTCATCCATATATTTTTGCTGGAAATTTTCTTACAAAAAGAAATGTTGGTATGTCTCTGTGGTTTCCATTTGCTTAAAAACCAAAAGCTTATTCCTACAGCACTTTGAGATATTTTAGAAATTACAGTGAAAATAATGATGAAATGATTGTATTTTAATTGAAATATACACACTTTAATTAAAATAAATGAAATAAAAGAGAAACTAAATAATATTCTATTAAATAGCAAATGAATTAACATACTTCATTGATCAAATTCACCAAAAGTGGTTACATCTTTTAGTTGTTGCATCAACAGACAATCTGAGTGTCAGTCTGTTTTACGTTGAGCTTGATGGCCAAATTCTAACTTATATGAGGTAAAGCCTGGATTTCACATCAATAATTAAAGTATACAATGGTCAGACAGGAAAGACAGGGAAAGGGAAAGCAACTACCCAAAAGCAAAGGACAGCTCAAACCACTTTTTTCTTTAATTTTACTGTCAGATTAAAATTTCAAGTCTAATAATACTGAATTGTTCAACTGACAACCTATGAAACATGTCACCATAAGAAGGTAAATACAATGATGTTTAAGAGATTAGCATGATGTCTGGATAAAATTTGAAAACACTGAAAATAAGAAAATTGGGTTATAGAGTCTAATACAAATTACCTTCTCTTGTATTTTGTAGTGTATATTTAATTTCACTCTTCTGCTGCTTAGAAGATAGTGATAGATATTAAGCACAGCCTTCTTCTTCAAAATTTACTGATAGTGAAATACAAATATTGCCTGTTTTGAAATTACATTACTGTTTCACTATATATTCACAGCCAGATCAACCATTTCAAGACAGTCAATATAGAGAGATACATGATACATGATATATCTCTTGATATAGAGATACAAACCAGTTTGTTTTCCTCATGAGAAGTTATACTGTTCCCATCACTAACCAGATAATACTTCTGACTTCAGGTGCTTTTACCAAACTAACTGGATTGAGAGAGACCTTTTTGCACTATTGCAGTGTTTCTATAGATATAATATACTAACTCAAAAGAAAATGAGAAGGAAGGAATTGATTTCCTCTTTGTCTGATGACCAAATTCTGAGCAAGTTCTGTGATGCAAATTACTACAGCTGGCTGGGAAAAAAACCACCAGGTGGGTGGGTTTTTGCTCAACTTTATGTATACTGGACCAGAATTTTCCTCTGACAAAGGGATGAAAATTAAAATTAATTAGCCTAGTGCCCAGTACATTAGTAGCAAAGGTGTTTCTTCTCTCTCTTCCCTTAAAGAATATTAGCTGGTATTAAATAATTAATTTTAAAAGGCAGTTACAGTGGTTGGAAGGAAGAATATTTTAATACTTAGCTGGCATAATTCTGTTCTGTAAAAATGGACATGATTGAAGCATGTCACCAACATTTATAACAGCCTTGGCATACCCTACTGAGGAATGAAGCACTGCCAGAGTCTGACATACTGGTATACAGAAATATAGAAACTAAGAAAATAAATACATTCTGAAGAAATGAAATGTTCATCCAAATAATGACAGCTCTGTGCACAAAGGCAGAAGATAATGCTTGAAAAGCACAAATTATTTCCCTGAAAAGGCAAGTCCTCTTTTGCCTCCTTTCCACAGCTCCTCAAAGAATAAATCAGTGACATTGTGTGCTTGAATACTGAAAACAAAAAAACAGACAAAACCATAGAAAAACAAATGTTTGTTTGCTTTCTCTTTCAAAAAAGTACAAGGTTATGAAAAAAAGACTATAATGAATTAACACAAATATCTAGAAAAGTACACAAAATTTAAAAAGGTAATGCTTATGCAAAGCAAAAGCACGAAATTAAATAGGACATTGATTATGAGGGTTTTTTAACTATGTGGCTTACAAACAGTTCTGAAAGCACTTGTGCTGCCTGTTGGAAATTCTCTCTATACACGCTATGTTCCTCAAAACTGTAAAACCTGAAGGAGTTCACTGGAGACTACAAAAATGTAGCTTTTCCCAAGTATTTCCACAAAGTAGCAGAGATAATAATTGCTAAATCTAGGATTTCATTATGTAGGCTCAGCTTGATGTTGCCTGCACTTGATTGCCTCACCCAGGTCACTGACAAAAACGTTAAACAGAGCTGGCCCCAAGACAGCTCTGGAGACCACCACTCATAACCACCACCAGCCAGATGTCATTCCATTCACCACCACTCTCTTGGCCCCGCCACCCATCCAGTTTTGTACCCAGCCAACAGTGCATACCATCCATACCATGAGCAGACATTTTCTCCAGAAGAACGCTGTGAAGAATGGCATCAAAAGCTTTACTAAGATCCACATATACAACATGCATGGCATTTTCCTTCATCCACTGAGTGGCTCACTTTGTCATAGAAGGAGATCAGGTTTGTCAAACAGGACCTGCCCATGTCGACCAAGCCTGATAGACTGGTTGACCTGTACATACAGTGTGCCCAAGACAATCTCCTCCATAACTTTCCCTGATACCAAGGTCAAAATGAAAGGTCCGTCGTTCTCCAAACCTTCCTTTCATCCTTTCATGGAAATGGGCGTCACATTTGCTAGTGTTCCTGTCCACTGGGACCTCCTTGGATGACAAGGACTGTTGGTAAATGATCGAAAGAGGCTTCTGCCAGCTCCCTCAGCACACTTGGGTGGGTCTCAAGGGAAAGCAGTTTTCCAGCATTCACTGGCAAATGATAAGACATACAAGTTGACATTTCTGTGAATATTTCTGAAATTTAAAAAATTACTTCAGTAACTTGTAGCAAACATAAACAACAAATACATTTCCAAACCAATTTTTTTTTTGAGATTACTCTAATGAACTGTTTGGTTTAGAGTTACACTGTGTGTTTATCATCCTGCTATAAAATCAAAGTATTTGAATTCTTAGTTCAACACCCTCAGAGTTCAATTCTCAAAAGTCATTGCATTGTTGTATTTTAAAGATTTTGTTGGTTATTTCTGTCCAGCAAGTGATTTCTGAAAGAGTTTTTAGTACTGTTTCACTATACTATCACCATAATGATAGTCTTGGTAATTCACATTTTTTTTATAAATCTTAAACTTCCTGGAAAAGAAAAAAGCCAATGCAACAAAAAGTAACACAACCAAAATAAATTCCAGATTTCAATTTCTTGACATTCTATATTTAAGAAAATATTTATATGGCACTTTTAAAGAAAAATCGAGACTTTTTTTAGCTATTATAATGCAAAAGTTTTTTTCCATTTTTAGTACAGTATTGGAAAAAACACAATAGTTTTCAACTCCCAGCCAAAAAAGTTCTTGCGGGAAAAGACTGGACATACAATATTTGAGATGCATGAGTGATTTAATTTTCACTATTCAGTCTGACAGAAGTCTGATTTCAAACATCACTTTACGGAAACAAAAAATTTTATACCTTTTTGACTCTCAACTAATACAATATAAATAGAAGAATTTTTCAAGCAAAGAAATCAGAAATTACAAGGTTATTTCCTTCTACGTCCTTACAATTAATTATTTTTGAGGAGAGACTCATCTGGGAGTTTACCTAATTATAATCCTTTTATATTCTCCTTTTCAACCTTATTAAAAAGTAGAGCTCATTTCCAATACTGAAATGTTCCCTCAGCAATGTCTTAGAAAAAACATCCTAAAGAGTAAAAAAATTTAGAAAATTAATTAGTGATGAAAATTTTATACCAGCCTGAATCAGTAAAATTACTTTTTTGAATGTAAAAATGGGAAATTTGCTGCAATCAAATGTGCAATTAAATGATATGTTGCTTTTTGCTTTCAAACTTGACTTTAAATTGCTATTGAGTGATGAAACAGAAAACATTGCCAATGCCCAGTTGGACAGCTGATACATGGTAACTCAATAACTTCTGACTGTCTGTTGAGATCCAAAAATTCATTGTGCTGCATTTGTATTACCCAGTGTGGTTTAATTTAATTTAAAAAATAATCTACTTACACTTTTTTTTTTTTAGTTCAAGTTTCTATATACACTGGCTGAGCACTCTGTGTGTGTTTACTATATGATACTGGAAAAAATGAAAGGAAAAAATATATTATTTTGATCAAATCAGATTCAAACCTGTTCATTGATTTATTAAAGATTCAACAGTCAAGCATTAATCTATAAATTAGGATATGTATCTACAACACAAGAGATAAACCACAGTACTACAAAATGTTATTACACATGTCCAAATGCCTAAACATCCTTCCATGAAATGCAGCCTGGGTGCTGGCATGCTGGCCTGGAGACATCTACAGGGATGTCATGTGGCCAGGTCCAGTCAGAGCTCCAAGAGCCACTGGGTCACATCCACCAAGATCATGTCGTCCCTGTTGCTTGTTGTGCTTCCTTTTTTGCCTCACATTACAGGTCTCAGAGCTTCTCTTCTCCTATACTTCTTATTTCTTTTCAAGCTGACTCTTCTTTCTCAAAAGTCTCTGAAGTCCCTTGGTTAGCATTTAATCCAGCAGATGGTCATCTTCCTCTTCAGAATTATCAGTCTGTGGTGAATAGTCTGACTGTCACACTCACCCATCCTGTTACTCTTTCCTTCCTTTTTCAGTCATTTTTGTCCCATCATTTTGCCAAGGTTGAGCCATGCAGGCAAACCCAGTAAAATGATGTGTCCCCCAGATGGCAAATTTCTTGAACAGCCCACCTGAAATAGATCAGTTTTCAGCTAAACTTGAAAGAATTTGCTGTGATTGCTATTTACACATTGAGGCTATAATGGTAGCAGACAGCAGAACTGAAAATTAAGGACTGAAAAGAAACTGCTTCTGGCACTTGGACAAAAATCAGAATGGAAACTGTCAGAATTGTACACAAAGAAACAAGGAGAAGAAAAGGAATGATTAGAAATGAGTGTTACAGTATCTACCAATAACTAATCATTAGTGGGTTTTTTTTAAGAAATACGGCTTCAGCATAATGCTATTGTAATTAAGGGTGTTTTGACCAACATCGTAAGAGATAAAGGCTGTTTAATTTTTGAGCTTGAAACTGAGGGTTACCTAAGAATTTGTGATTATTAAGGACTAACTTTCAATCTGGTCAAAGAAAAAAGAGAATCAGAAAGAGTAATAAATATAATTATTACTTCAAAGAGAGGCACCTCTATAACCTAATGGATAATTACAATATTTGAAAAATGGAAGGAAAAACTGCAGTGGAAAAACATGGAATTAAGCATACACACAGAGATTACTCTGCAAAAATCATGACATACTCCCTTGGCTGTAATTGTAAAGTGAATTACACAGTTAAGAAATATAATATCTAGATAGTCCTTGAGGTTAGCCAACAGTGCCATTCCCAATACCGGAGGCCTCAGGCAAAGACTGACAGGATAAGGTGGAAAACAGATAAAACATTTATACTTTGTACATTCCCTGGTGACTAGCTTGCTTGGTTTCCATAACTAGAAAATTCAGCAGCAAATGCTCATCTGACTCAAGAGCAGGACTAGTACATAGATTTCTGTCCCTAGAAATATGTGAAAGCTGAGTGCAGGTATGATGACTAGGAGAGATTTCATGTGAGAGAGGAGTAAAATGATTCTCCCTTCTCAAGTGACAAAGAAAATTAAGACCTAGACCCCTCCCAGGGAGATCAGAGAATGAGAGTGGCTCAGAAAGCACTGTAGGAGGTTGCTCCTTCACTGTAGGAGTCTTAGCTATGTTTTTTAACAAGAGTAAATATTTTTGGACATTATGTAAATTTATGCAATGCTGTCTAGGATGATGAGTAGACAATCTGTATGAGAGTGAAGTGGTGAGAAAGATCAATGAAGTTCATAATAGATGCCGAGCCACTGGCAGGTCAGAAGTGGTAGGAGAGAAACTACAATACAGGCAGGAAAACGGAACAGAGCCTTAACTCCAAATCAACATCTATAAGCCTTTCCCCAGAACAACCTCCAGGAAGCAGAAAATATGAAATACAATACAGCTTGGAAGACTATAGGTTTTTAAATCTTCTGTGAAAGAATTAGGAGACAAACAGATGTAAGCAATCTAAGTTTTAATAGCAGCAGGTGAAGAGAATGCACAAAAGAATATAGGAATAACAGATCACTAGGAGGCACGTCAGTGTGTGAGCTACAGAAGCATAGAACCATTTAAGCTGGAAAAGGACTTTAACATCATTGAGTCCAACCATTAACCTAACACTACCAAATCCACCAAGCTTGTTATCTCAACAAATCTAAAATTTTTACACACACAAAAAATGCACCAGGGAAATCTATGATTCACTGTTCATCCTACCTCAGTGAACAATAATAATGACCACAGTCTGGTTAGGTACTTCATAGGACTCTGGCCATGTTGGACCTCATATAGTTATATAGCAATATGAAAAGAAGCAAATACTTTTGCATGGAGGGGATATAACATCCTAATGCTTTGCTCAAACAGGTCTAAAATAAAACATTAGTTAATGGCATTCCCTTACTCTTAGACAAAATGTGTTATATTTATGTAACACGTGCATAGAGTTGATTTTTAATGTATCCTGTGTGTGATGTGAATCAAACTGGAGCCTACTATTTAATTACATCTTTCTTATTTTTGTTCAATTCAATCCATCCAGAATGATCTAACATCCAAGTGAAATGACAAGCAATGCTAAGTAGCTGATATCAGTGAACTAATTTTGTGCCTCTGCTGTGCTAAAAATCCCATTTACTACTATGATTAATGACTTCAAATTGGGATAATGGTCAAATATGGAGTGTTGTATTCTTCATTCATTAAAAGATACTTGCATGTTGATGAATATTTAGAAGACTAGAAAACTACATTCCAAAAAGGCAAAAAAGTTGATATTCAGCCTGTATAGTACAGCTATGACAAACAGAAACTCCCTTTTGGTACCCAGTTCTGAATTAAGATAACACCAGAAGATGGAAGCCATTTCTTCTCATAGATACCACTCTCTCACTGGAGATGATATAGCTTCCTGCTCTTCCAGCTTTTGCAATCACACACAAGACACCGACATATATTTAAAAAATGCTCTTTGGGGTCAGACCATCAAGTCCAGTTTTCTGTCTCCAACAGTGATAATAGGAGAAGCTGTACAGGGAGAATGTACAAGACTGGACACTTTCTACAGTCCATCTCCTTCACCAACGCCTACAATTATTTTGCTAGAGGTGTAAGTGGTAGATCTATGCTGAGTGCTTTTAGTATCTATTTATGGACCTATTGTCCATGTATTAGTCTTAATCTCTTTTTATAAATTGACTGATATTCTCTGCTTCTACAGAGTCTCATGGCAGCAAACCCCATAAATTCACTCTCTTTCCTTTTAACTGTTTTAAACTAGACACAAGCTTTTTGCACTGAGCAGTTTCTACTTGTGCTGCAGGATTTAATGAATAACAGTTCTGCATTCAGTTTGTGCACTGTTTACAGTTGTGTAAAAATCACTTATAAACTATCACTCCTAAGTTGTCTCCTCTCCAAACTGAAGAGCCAAGCTGTTTTAGTCTCTCTTCGCAAAGTACATTCTCCATCCCCCTAACCACTTTAGTTGCCCTTACATGTACTTTGTCTAATTCCACAATATTTTTTTACTGAGACCAGAACTGTACATAGTGCTGTCTAACCTACAGCACTAAAAGGTTTCCTTTTATAAAGATTGTTTCAGCAAAGAAGAAAAAAATCAAAAAATTGTTAAAAATAAAAGCATTTTTAGTACTTCCTTTTAAAAATGCTTTACTGTCATTTTTCTTTCCATCTTTAGAAATAATCCAAAAAGGCTTTACTCAATTGTGATCACTTACAGAGGAATTTCTGTGAGGCAGACCAAAGTGTCTTTGTACTCAAAATCCCAGACCTTGTTTAATTGCTTATTATAAAATGATGGGATCACGTTAACATCTTTGACTTGCAGCATCTATTTACTGTACTGGAATCAACATAACCTATTGCAGAATGCCTGATGTGATGCTTATAAGGTAAAAAAAAAAAAATTAAAAAAAAAAAGAAGAAAGACATTTATTTCTCTTTCCTCAAATGCTAAGATAAAGATTTAATACTCCTCTTGGTTAATGAGCTTTCACTACGATGCTCAAGTAAAAATGCTGCCAGTTAATTTAGACAAAATAATTATTCTGTTGGGGCCATTTCCATACTCCACATTATGTAATGTACCACTGAGACAAAGAAGAGAGACAGCAGTTCAGATCCATTACATCAAACTTGGGTTTCATAACCCAGAGGGCTGTTCAGCCACCAGACTAAAGGGTAAATGAAGAAACTACACCTACAAAAACTTAAATATCTAACATTGAAAAATGGAAAATATTTGGTGAATTCAATCTAAGTCCATTGTTAGCTGCAAGCCATATTTTTTGGCAAGTGAATTATGTCTTAATGCCTCACTCAATTCTAATTAGTTCCTTCTAGAAGTTTAAACTGCTATGAGAAATGTGGTGAAATGTCTATCTTTTGATAACTTCCAAGCCAAACCAAAAATTTTACAATTAACTAAGGTTTAGAAATGTTCCAACTATATGTAGAGGGAAAGGAATGCCAGAGCAATTGATTTCTTGGCTGCCTAGAGGAAGAAAGAGACAGACTGATGCAAAAGGAATGGAAAAGAAAAAAAAAGAAATCTGGGATGGAGAGAACAAAAAGATTTTTAGCATACTGCTTTGTAAAACCTAAACTACAGCCCAGGACTTCTTACTATGCACAACAACCCTTCTGATTTAGGGGTGAAGCAGTTATATACCCCTAAACCATAGGGCCAAGTAGCACTATATTGATCAATTTGTATAATGCGTCAAAATTCACTATTTATAATATTCCAAAGCTTCACTTGTTGAAAAGTCTTATTAACTCTAAAGATTCCAGTCCTGCTAAAGTTGTTGAGAGGAGTCAACAAGGCTCTAGCCTGCCTTGTTCATGTGTTTGCTGCTTTAATACTTGAGAATAGCATTGAAAAAGCTATGATGAAAGAATATCATATTCAACAGTCTGAGGCTAAGAAATGCAGCACCTAGACCTGTTTGTGTAATATCCCTCTGCCTCTATGCGTATTTTTACTGTCTTTGAGTACATTATTGTATTCCTCACACTTTTCCTGCTTGTCCCATGAGCAGTATGGAACATTTGCACTGACTTGGTTCATTTGAATGTATGCTTCCTTTCAACATCTTATGTGAAATTAAATTGCAAACTAGAAAAGAATTCTCATCTGCATGTATTTCTCATTAGAGAAAAAAATTCTCACAATTCTGGGTGTTTTAAAGACTTTAAAGAAAAAAATGCAAACTTTAGAAGATTGTAAAGTATATAAAGTAACGTCTCAAAAAACTCAACTGCCTGTGTTTAACTAATGTTTTGACTATTATAATTCTGAAAATTAAAAGTCCTGTATTTCGTGCCCCAAATTGGGGCAAAATTTTTGGGGAAAAATATGAAAATTGTTACTAGCTATTATTAAAATACCTAATTCAGAGGCATACACAGCTCCAGTCTACAAACAGGGTACACAGGTCAGTGGTAGAAATGTTCCCTGTGATGCTGAAACATGTGGTCCTCCTAATTAAAACTCCTTTATTTTTCACCCCAGTAAATTTTATCAGCAGAAGAGCATGAGATCCAGGTTTGAATAAGCTCTTAGGCAAAACTGTAACAAAAATACTGCATTAACAATAGCATACAGAAATGTAAGTTGTGTAAAGTAAAACATTCAATTCTGAAACTATTTAAAATAATAAATTTAAAATAAATAATTGTTTCTATTATATTAGTATCAACTAGAATATTTTAAAATTACAATTTGCCTTTGCAATTTTCAATTTAAATGCAGTGAGATCTAAAAAAAGTCATATCTTAGAGAAAAAAAGTGAATTTTAATATAAAAGTGGTAACTTTATTTTGACATTTTATCATTAGAATATTCTGTCACTTCCACTGTCATCTGCCTGACTACTGTCTTGCAGTGATTCAGTATCCTAGTAAAGCTAAATGAATAAAAATAGAAACATCTGCCAGAAAACATCAAGACTGATCACAGAGAAAGACAAAAAAACTAAGAAAATGAGGAAACACTGAACAAGAATCAGAGAAACAAACCCAAAATATAGAAGGATTTTTTTTCGCTTCTAATGGGCAATATGCAGTGTAAAATATCTTTTGAATTAGTTTTTCATTGACTAATGGTAGTGGCTAGTAACAAGAAGATTGGGTCTTCTATCCAACCTTTTCAGATTTAGTATTTTCAAGAGCTGATAATAATATTACTTATTTAACATTTGATTCTGCAAGGTGCTAAGCACTATGATCATCGGTGCACTTGCATTCTTAGGTAATTTTAAGCAGGCAAGTAGCCCACATGAAAGTACCATCATGGCTTTCATTATCATATGATGAATCACATTTTTGAATCCAGACATGAATGTTCAGAACCTTGTACAATCAAGTTAAGGGCTTTACATGGAGTGAAAAGACAATGAAGACACCCTGAAGAGTTTATAACTATCAGTTTAAGGAATATTAATATTTTTATTCCAAAAAAATCCCCTGAATGCCTGTGAACACATTTTCTTCCATATATCATCCTCTTCTGTTACTAATTCTTTGGATACTTTACTGCTGTTATATATCTGACTAGCTCTATTTTTTATAGACCCATAAAGAAAGGCAGTTGGGTCTTGTGGGAGTGGGGGGAGAAAAGGGGGAGCAGAGGAGGAGAGGGGATGGTGGTGATAAAATGTAATTCCTCCGAACACCTGCTGAGTTTAATTGCACTACAGCTGCTGCTGATTGTAAGTGGGAAAGGGAGATATAAGGCAGAGGGGGAGGTGGTGGTGTTACTGACTGATTGGCTGTCGTTACATCCAGTTTTATTGTCTTTTTTTACCCTTTCAGTATTATTCTTACAAGTTAAAAGAGTCTCTGAGTCTGAGGGATTAGGGACCTAAACCAAAGAAGAATCTTATGATCTGTGAGCAGAATGAGATGTGGTGTTTCCTGGATGAAGACATCTGAAGAGAGCATATGTGAACCTCAAGAGCAAGACTGATGATCCCAACAGACAAATTGCCACAGTATGCAGCATTCACTAGAATGAAAGGTTTATAGGTGAGATATTTAAAGAGGTCACCACGCCCAGAGTATGTGGGTCTGCAATGAAATAGAAGACTGTGCTTGAGATGAAGGAGCTGTGGTCATTCAAAAAAGATAGCAAGCCATGCAGGGAAATTTTCAAGCAGGTTCTCATTCTGCAAGAACTTAAAGATAACAAAGTGTGGTGGGTTTGTAGCATCAAGGCACTATGGAATAAATCCTGGTTCACAAAATTGATTGAAATGGGTACTGAAATCTGGACTGTTGTAATCTGATAATTGCTGGGGACAAGATGCTTTAATGCAGAGAAGCATGATGCACATAGTTGTGATTCAAAGACTTTATTTTGGAATATGTCAAAGACATGACAGAGCATTACCACTGGGTAACTCCCTTGGAAAACAAAGCAAATCAATATTACTCATATCTCTGCATTGTGGGTTACTTAGTAAGCAGCTGCAAAGCTAAAAATGCTAATAGTGATGTTAAATAACTTTTGGAAAAGTTTAGAGAGTTGTCATTCAGTGATAATAGATGTGGGAGGAAGAATTTCCTTCAATTTGGGGCACGAAATACAGGACTTTTAATTTTCAGAATTATAATAGTCAAAACATTAGTTAAACAGAGGCAGTTGATTTTTTTGAGACTTTATATGTATTTTTACCATAAAAATAATAAACTATGTTTAAAATAAATCATTTTCAGGAAATGTTTACCCAAATAAAAAATCTGTAGATTATTCAATTGCATATTACATGGAATATGAGCTTAATTATAAGTGCCTGTGAAGTAGGGTCAGTAAGAAAATTCAGGCTGGGAGGACGCAAATGTTTGTGATACATACAATAAGAACACACATTGACATGTAATAGTACTAATTAATTGATTATCCAATTAAGATGAAAGAGGAAAAAGATGGGATAATGTTTGCCTGGATTAAAAAATGACAAATAATACCTCCAGTCTTGGACAAAAAGGGACCTTGAGCTGGCTTAAAGGACATTGAACCAGCTTTTCCACCACTTGAAAATTTGACACACAAAAAAGGGAGATCTTTACATCCTTTTATACAGAAGGAAAAGTCCAAGAGGTACGAGCTACTTAGCTGTTAACATTTTGCTCTCTAACATTCATTCTACTTGGTACTTCAATATCTACCCAACCCTCCTGATGGTGTCAGTGTCTCTTCATTTGGCATCATGTATCCAGCTTGTTTTAAGCAGGATAAGATCTCATTGGCATTACTGAAGCTTTTGCAGTCTGAGTGTTTCCTATCTGATCTGCCTTTTAAAAGTTTTCAGAAACGAGTTCATTTGCCAAGTTTGAAGACATCTTTTCACCAATTACTTTAATGGGTTGTGATCTTGACTGATTTCACACATTTGTATGTGTAAAGCCACAAAACTTTTAATAAAAAAAGATGTCACTCTTCATTGCT
Organism: Passer domesticus; assembly: GCF_036417665.1. Classification (NCBI taxonomy): domain Eukaryota; kingdom Metazoa; phylum Chordata; class Aves; order Passeriformes; family Passeridae; genus Passer; species Passer domesticus. Next base: position 131,392,443 of record NC_087474.1, on the reverse strand, counting down.
GATCCCATTATTGTATTCATTGTTTTCATATTGGTGTCCTGACTGCAAGGTAGAAAGAGAAGCACAAAATGCAAGGCGTTGTTTTTTAGTCAGGTTAATTAGAATTTTTTAATTGTTTATATGCTGAACTAACTGATTAAAACTATTGAACAATTTCTATAATTCCATCTTCATAATGTTGCCATTCCAAGTACAACTTATCTGCTCTGCCTTGATACTAAAATAAATTAATTATTTTTTAATTAAATTGATTTCTTAACCTATAGATTGACTACTGGGGAAATATAGAAAGTGTAAAGGAATAAAACATTTTCATTTGCTGCTACAAATATCAAAATTCTGACAGTTCTCAGCTGTTATAAGGAATGAAGAAAGTGTTTTTAGTCAATCTGGGAAAAATGTGGACTACAAAATAAAAGGTTACATTTTTTATGTTACTTTCCAGCATGCAAACTTCTTGTTGAGACTCTTAACACAGATTGTTTATCTTTCTCTTCAGTCAGTCTAATTAAAAGCCCTCATTATGTCTTATTTTCAAGAGACATGCTATTGTCCCTAGTCCACAATGCAAATGAAAAGCTTTTTCTTTTCATAATATATTATTTTTTCATGATTCCTCAACTGCAATAACAAAACAAAAAAAACCAAAAACAAAAAACCAAAAAAAAAACCAAAAACAAAAACAAATCCACCAAATCCACCACCACCAACAACAAAACAAACAAAATTCCTCAAACTTTGGAAGTCAGAAGCTTACTGAATAGCAAGCACTGTGAAGACCTGAGAAATCCTTTTCCCGTATTGGCAAAACTCTACTGAAAACTTACTCTCTTAATTGCTAAAACAAACTAACAAAAAAGATTATTTACATTAATAATTTACAAACATTGACGAAGGGAGATTGCACAATTTTTCTGGACATGATGCCTTACTCCTGGACTGTCATAGAACCATAGAGTCACATAATCATAGAACGATTTCTGTTGGAAGGGACATTAAAGTAATCTAGTTCCAACCCCTCAGCCACAGGCAGGAACATCTTTCACAAGGCCAAGTTGATCAACTCCCCCTCCAACCTGACCTTAAACACTTCCAGAGGCTGGGGCGTCTATGGCTTCCCTGGACAGCCTGTTCAGTGTCCCACGGCTGTCATCATAAAGAATTTCTATTAGGTGCTTCCAAAGCTGTCTCCTCTCCAGGCTGAACAAGCCCAGGGCAGGTCCAGTCTCTGACCAGTTTGATCGCCTCCCTCTGAACTCACTCTGTTATCAGAATCTCTCTTGTAGTTGGGAGGTGAGGGTGGGGAGGTGGGGACAGTATAATCTGCACAATTCTAGACTACATCTCACAAATACAGAGCAAATAATCACACCCTCGTCTACTGGCTGTGCTCCTGCCAATGCAGGCCAGGATGCTGTTGGTTGTCTTCACTGCCAGGACCCAGTGCTGGCTGACATCCAACTGACAATGAAGAGCCACAGGTCTTTCCCAGCAGTGCCGCTCCTCAAGCAGTTCATCCCCAGCCTGTATCAATGCACAAAGGTCTTCCTTCCCAGGTGCAGAACTTAAGTCTTTGCCCTTGCTGAATATCATAACAAATGTCTTTGTCCATTCTTTTGTCCTGTCCAAGTCCCTCTGAATGGCAATCCTTCCTGAGTTCATTGATTTTTCCACCCAGTTTTGTGTCATCTGCAGACGTGGTGAACAAGCACACTATTGCTTCCTCTAGGTTATTGATAAAGAAGTTAAACAAAAGAGACCTCAATACAGAATTTCATCATTCTCCAGTTCCTGGTCCCCACTACCAGCCTATACATCCAGTTTTTTAGCTATTTACTAGCCACACATCTGGACTGCAATGTCATAAGTTGAACATGAGAATATTCTGGAAGACAGTGTTGCTAGCCTTCCCAAATTCAGGGTAAATTACACCTATTACTCTTCCTTTATCCACAAATACAGAAACTTTAATGTGGAAGATGAACAGATTGATCAGGCATGAATTACCTTCTATAAACCATGACAGCTTTCCCTAGTGTCGTTCTCCTCCTTTGTGTGCCCAGAAGTGTGTTACAAGAGGACTTGCTCCATGATTTTTCTAAGAATTAAATTAAATTAAAATAGTCTGTAGTTTCTTGAATATTTTTATGCTGTTATTTGCAGATTCATGGAAGATATTCTTTCTTCTAATCTTTGAATATTTCCCCTAAATTTTATGACTTGCCAGATGACAGAGGATGATCTTGCAACTACATCAACTAGTTCCTTCAATGTTCTGGTATGCAGCCGATCAGTTCCCATGGACTTATATGGGTTAAGTTCTCTCAAGCTGTCACTAACTTACCCACTGATGATACTTCTTGAATTCTTTAATTAATCAGAGAGACCTGGAGACTGAGACAAGGAAAGCGCTGATTACCTAAGTCTTATGTGTCTGCTGTTGCTAAATCACCCACTCTTATTTAGCATTATTTAGCAATCTTTTTGTTCAATCTTTTTGTTCAATCTTTTAGACCATAACATTAGAAGTTCTTCTGGTTGCCCTCAACGTCTGTCACAAGGCTGAACTCCAGCTGCCTTTTGGCTTTCCTGACACTATCCCTACTCTTTTTGGGCAATGTTTTTAGACTCCACCATTGTATGCTGTCCCTTCATCCCCTGTGGTTTGCTTTTAGAGGTTGGAGTTCTATCAGAAAATCCTGCTTAGCCAAACAGGTCTCTTGATACATCCACACCTCTGTTTGAGAATCAGGACTGTTCTTACACCTGAGGATAATGCTTTCTTGAGTGCCCTTACCCTTTCAGGTCTGTCTTCAGTAGGATTGCATCTATCAATTCTCTGTATAAGGTGAATATTTATAATTGCAAATATCTAACTGTGGAGGGCATAATTCCCACAGATTGCCAGCTACGAGGCATATAACTTTAAAATATGCATTACTTAATTCCAAAATTATGTTATAAATGTGTGTTTGTATTAAAATTTAACAACATGGATATTACTTTTAGCTATTCTTTTGGAAGCATCACACATAGGTATTTATGATAGAGATACCTAAATCTGAATCAGTCACATAAATTCCCTGTAGGGCCAATGAAGAAAAGTAAATTGTTCTGAAAGACAAATTGTTGGTCTAAAAGAGGCAGCCAAAATAATTCAAAAACATGACCTGTGGTATCTCTTAGTTGCCTCTCTGTTCTTATTTTCTTTGACTTAGACAACTAATTCAGGTGTAGACATTCACTTCATAAGATGAACCTTCATACAAGTTATACATCTATAAGAAAAAAAACAAAATTACCAAGGCATTAACTTGACCACAGGTTGTTTTAACTTTATTGTTTTACTAATCTATTTTTAAAATGTTACTGGCTTAAAAGAAACAAAAATAATTAATTTATAACAAGCATCCTTAAAGGTATCCATAAACATCTTTAGAAAAGGCTGAAAATTTATTTTTACTTCTTGAATTATCTTAAGATAAAAAAGACACCAGTGGGAATTGGTGACTCTTGGTTTGTTTGGGGATGTGAATTATTTTTAGCAAGGAGAATTTGCCAAGCATAGCAGAACCGGAAATAGAGTCTAATGAAATTTTGAGCCGCAATGTAGGCTAATGATACTTGAAAGTGACATGGTTATATCTCAACAGGAGAGCACTGGCTTAGCCTAAATGTCAGGAGCTTGACAGGCAAGTATCATAAAGATACATGTCAGTCACCTCCAGTGCAAGAATAAGTGATGAGCATTGTCAAGAACGTCCTTCATTTTTCCTTGGCAATTAAAGCAAACGGGCCCCAATGTCTGCTCTGCTGTTCCATTCACTTTCTCCTTTTTCCTATCTAAGTACTTGCTGTTTCCTTCTCTTAATTAACAAAACAGTAAACTGAAGATAAGAAATGAAGAAAGTAGTTGTCTTCTCACTTCAGTGATAGTGACCCTTTTTTTTTTTTTTTGCATAAGCCTGTGAAAGGAAAATTGTGAAGTTCCAGAGTGCTTACAACCTTGTTATTTTTTCAACACTGTTCTACTTATATTCAAAGCTTAGTAACCCTATAACACTGACTCTGGCAACAAAGTGGTGAGTTCTGGTTGATAACCAAATCCTCACCATCATTTCTACCCTGGGCAGCTGAGATACATAAACCACGGAGGAAATTCAGCAGTAAGTTCCTTATCAGAGAGGAGAGCGAGGTGAAAAGCATGCTAGCTTCATGTGACAACTAAGGAAACAAGACTGAGAAAAAGAAATAACCAGAATAAATAAAGGCTAGGAAGGAGCACAAAAATGAGAACTGCCACAAACTGAGAGGTGAGAATACCAGCCAGTTGCCGGAATCAACCACCAGCTTGTTTCAAACACTGTTCTCCCAGTGAGAGCTCATATGCCTGGAGCTGTGCAAAATCAGAGGCACGTTGCCAGGATGGCAAGGAACTGCCTTCATGCAGCCTCCTACCTCAGTTAAATGTTCCCTCCTCCTGTTGTCTTACAAGGGAATAGGTAGCTATGACACTGGATTACTGCCAAAGCCAAGGTGTATGCATCACCCTGGCAAACTGTGATTCATTATAGCCAGGAGCAGGATGCACAGTAGATGAGCAGCATTATTTCTAGCCAGAGCTACTCACTGGCTGATAATGAGAACAGTGCCTTAGGGGAACTCAGCTGATTTTCTTTTTCCAGTTTCTGCACCAGCCTGATTCCTTCCTACGCTGCCAACTATGGGCAAAGAAGAGATGATTCTTGCTCCCATGACTTCATGCTTGATTTAACCCACAAACCAAAGTGCCCCAAGGCTCTCCAAGTTTGGCTTACTAACTGTTCTTGCAATTACACATAATGTGTTCCAATGTTTCAGTTTTCTCAAAGCCAGGAAAAGGAAACCTCGACAGAGCCCATCCACTCAAGCAAGCCTATCGAACAGATAAACATGATCTCACTGAAAAAAGCAGAGAAGGCATCTAGCCCAACAGACACAAGTCTAAGAATGTAAACAGGTTCTTGCCTGCCAATTTATCCCTACAGGAAATTTTCTCCAGCATAGACCCTTGCCAACAAATAGAAAAATGGAGATGCTTTGCAAGAGGGAATCAAGGCCTGGAAGCATCAACAGGGTCCCACTGGCTTGAAAGGCTTTAACTGTTGGGACAGTCTCATCAATCCTAGTATGCACATTTCAGACATATTTTACATGTTCCTTTTCAAATATCCAATGGAATACTAGGGATAATTAAAAATGGGTAGATCTTTTGTGCACCTGACAATCAGCTAATTTCGGCTTATTCTGTCAATATTTTGCACTTGCTTTGGTAATAGTTTAAGAGTTTTTTGGTTTATGACCAAAATTAAGGTTATCATGGGTTGTGACAGCAAAAGATCAATAGCTACAAATCACATTTGTAATGACATTAATCATCAGTCTTTGATCATCAATGAAAACATTTAACAGTTATTGCAATTTCTTGGAACTTTTTGGCCAGAGAGCCCATTTTAAACCTGGTGCTCCATTAAAATTCACTAGGTCTGGAATTCAATGATAAGTGTACTCTGCAGCCTGAGAAGGAGAAAGGATAGGAAAAAAAGGTGTGGCATACCTCATTCAAGAGGATATACCATATTTACAAAGCCATGAATAAATGCTGAGGTTTTACTGAGTCTTATGACAAATAACATCTCTTGACTTAATTTTGGTGTTAAGCATTCTCTTTGTGGATATGTCAAGCCAATATATCCATGCCAAAGTACTTGGAGAAAACTAATAGCCCTCAGGCCTTGTTTTTTCTTATGGTTATATTCATTCAAGAGAAATCTACTGGCAGTCAGATGCTTTGCGAGTCTGAAAGTAATTCTGGATAGTTTTGTGTGAAACTTACCTCCCTCATACTGTATTTCTTACAGCACTGCTGGAATTTCACATCTACTATATAGCTTTATGCAATTCTGTTTTCCAGATTTTGAATCAAAATTCTTGACCTTGAAATACTTCAGAGCAAGCACTTCTTGCTTGCTGCATGAATGCTTTTGTCATCACTAAGCATTTCACCAGCTGCCTATTGATAAACAATTGACAACTGCTCATGATCACTTATCAAGATTGGTTAATGATACTACTTTGCTATTGCTCCTGCAGATTTTACAATCACATGATGATTTGACTAGTTCACTGATAAGAGAAATACCTGTTTCTTAGAGATAAGCATTCCAACTGAGTAAAGTAAACCCTACAACTCAATAAGAGCAAAAATGTAGTAGTAACTTGAATTGTAGTAAGAGGACAGGAAGAAATTATATAAGGTTTCTTATTAAATAAATAAAAAAATTAAACCCATTAAAGAAAAGAAGATATGACTTAGAAATAAATTAATTCCTCTGTAAAGTAGGAAAGCTTGTTGTTCCTGACACTCTCAAGATAGATAACCATGAATAAATGAAGACGATTTTTTTGTGAAATGATACCCAAGGTAAATAAATGTGGAGGACAGGTACCCTAAAGTCAAATTCCAAATCTTTTCAGTAACAATATGCAGGCAAGTGGTAAAAGAGAGGATATTTTTCACAATGAAACGACCTTGAATATGGCTTGAAATTGAGGTCAGCAACTTCAGGCAGGGGTTGCAATTGTCTCAACATGTCCCAATAATCGTGTTTGAGTTTTAGTTGAGTTTTCATATCACAATAGCATCACAACTTTGAAAAGAATTTAGGAGATTTCCATGATAGTGCCTTGCCTTTGTGCTCAAGAGTAATGTATATTTCCTTTGGTCTCAGACTCTCTGCTGTCTTTTACCCTGGAAACATGCTCTAGTCCTTGCAATCTTTTAAAATAAATGGATATGGTGAGATCTCATCAGTCCTTTGTATACTTAATAAAATTTCTGGAACTTGGTTTAAAAGAAACTTAGAGGTGGAATTTTCAAGGTGAAGTCCTTCCCTGGTGAAACTGATTAGAATTTCTTTCACTTCTTTTAGGGGTCATTGTTTTACCTTTATTTCTATGATAAGTATCCTCATCTCAGTGACAGTTCTTCATAAGAGAGGTATGAACAGTGCACCTGCTTTCCTTGTTGCTAAAAGAAGAGTCTTGGTCTAAGCATAGATTACCTAATCAACATCTCCATTCAAATAACAGTACCATATACAAATAAATTCATATTCACTTTACAGTATCGTTGAATTTTTTATACCTGGTATATATAATTTTCTCTTGGTCATGTTGCCTATTAGACTGTTTTCAATCAGAATGTTGATTCTGTGCCCTACTTCATTACTTCTGTGCACAGTTCTCCTTATCCTGATTACTAGCTTTACTAGTTCTACCTGCTTCTCATCACTGCTTTTCTGTAGTAGAAGAGATGACAGAAGCTTACAAACCTCTATCCTAAGTGACTGTATCTTTTTCCCAGCCTGATGCCCTATGTACTCAAAAAAAAAAAAAAAAAAAAAAAGCACAAATTGAATCTTAACTGGATTATGCATGCTATTTTCTTACAAGTTCAGTCCACTTACATTGAAGTTGTGGCCATTGAGAAACAATTAAATACACCATGTCTCATAACAAAAATATTAATCCATGAAAGTACAGGTATAACAGCATATTAGTGTATTTCATAAACCATCTTTAGAAACAAGATTTTTAGTTGCCAATACCAAACCCTTTCACAAACTACTTCCTGTTCAAGGTCTCTTGCCAGGGTAATGAGATGCTCCATCATGAAGTTATATATAATTCTGTCAAAATAATCTTAGAAAGTATATAATTTTGAATCATTGTTGGAAGCAGAGACATGAGCAACTGCAAATGTGTTCTTCTAAACTGGGAATGTAGTATAGAATTAAATGCAAATGACTACGTTAATGCAACATTATGATTGAGATATGACACAAACAAATGTCATTAAATTCCAAGTATGGTTCCCACAGCAACAGTAATTCTGCTGCTTTGCACTTTCTGTACATATTATATTGTATTTCTGTGCCATATACTGTGCAGTATTAACTTCACTGTATTTTCGTATATTAGCACTGTGACTGAGTAATGGTTGTTCTGGGAAAACAAACTGAGTTTCTATTTTTCTTAATGTAAAATCTCCACAATAATATTGCCATTTTTCTCCTATGCTTAATTTCTTTTGTTTTTGCTCGTTTGTTTGGGTTTTTTGAAAGAAGATAGTGAATTATTTCAATGTATATCACCTGGCTAGAAGTCATTGCTTTTGCATGTAAGTATGTTTTTTAGCTATACTCCAAGCCATGAATGTGCTTAAATAAATTTTATTTCACTGGATATTAGTCAACTTGAATTTCTTTTTTTCACTTTTGGCCTTTTCCTTCCCCATATCACAGCTTGAGCTTTAGTTGCAAACCAAGAGGGCAGAGGTCTTAACAGGAAAAAAAAGTCATGTGCTGTATCTATATTTCCACCATGTCAACCTGCAAGTAAGGAAAGATCTGCAAGAACTCCATTACTATCTACAGCAATTTAAATTTAACTGGTTCATTAAGGTGCAATTTTGATCTAATTAACATTCACAAACTCAAATTAATACCAGCTTAAGAGAAAAAGAAATGTCTTGCATGGGTCAACGTTATTTTTCCCAATTTGCTTTAAAATATAGCTTATACATACATTACTTCAAGAGAAAGACTAACCATATCATACATTACATTTGGTACTTGCTTGTATCACATTAGAGTGATATGACTTATCAGGAAAATAGAAGTTTTAAAGAGGTGTATTTTCAGAAGACCTGTGTTAAAATAAAAATTTTTACCATTGAAGAAAGAACCAATTTAAATATTTTTTTTTAATTCCAGGAAAGGCACGTGCATAGTCCTTTAAAAGGTGTCTGGGGAAAAGGGTTTATTAGAGGCTGGGCAATCACCAACCATATGAAGTTCACCAAGGGAAAGTGCCTGGCGTGGGGCAACCCTGGATATAGGGACAGACTGGAGAATAAGGTGCTGGAAAGCAATGCTAGGAAAGGGACCTGGGAATCCTGGTCAGCAGAAAGTTGAATCTGAGTCAGCAGTGCCCTGGCAGCCAGGAGGGCCAAACCTGTCTCGGAAAACATCACCAGCTGGGCAAGGGAGGGGATTGTTCTGCTCTGCTCTGCACTGGGGCAGCCTCACTTCGAGTCCTGTTTTGGGAGCCACAATATATGAAAGATATAAAGCTGCTGGTAAGAGCCCAGACAAGGTTGGTGAAGGGCCTTGAGTGGAAGCCATAGGAGGAGTGGCTGAGCTCACTTGGCTGGTTCTCCTCTGGAGGAGAGGTAGGGAACACCTCAGTGCAGTCTACAATTTCCTTGTGAGGGGAAGTTGGTTCAACAACTGCTTTGAAACTGAGTGTACCTCATCAAAATTAAGAGAAGGTTCTAAAATTTTTAAACAGCCGTTTTCAACATTTTTGCATATATATACCCATTATATCTCAATGTAATTAAGTGGTCTTAGGAAATGTTTCCAAACATCTACTCATGTGGACTGTAATTCTGTGTGATTTCATTTTGCTGAAATTCCTGAAAGGCAAGTTCATGATAATGGTGTTTTATATATAACACAGCACGTAGTGGACAATATTTGCCCTGGAGTTCTTCCCTAAAATGTCCCAAAATACTTCTTATTTTACCATTTCAGAGCTTACCTATGAAGAAAGTGAGAGAGAGAGAGAGAGAGAAAAAAATTGTTTCCCAAACTGTGGTAACTTATGATTTACACTAGTCTGAGTATATAAACTGCCTCAGTGTAAAGTAGAAGTAACAAAAATGAATAAGCAAGTAAGATACAGGTAAACTAAATCACAAGATTTTGAAGACGGTAGCATGACATAGTTTAGAAAACAAATTACTGAGATGTTATGAATGTCAGTTTTGTTTAACCAATTTGAGATTCTGGTAATTGTTTTAATAATTCTGCTCTGAGTAGCTTTTCAAATCCAATAAAATTACCTATATTTTATTTCAAATTCTTGCCCATGGCAGACCTTGAATAATATTTCTAAGGGAATGAATGAAATATTATGTATGATTTAAATAAATAATTATGTTCAGTTGAAAGCAAACCTATCTTTCAGCACTAAAAGTAGTAACAGATTTTTCTAAACTGATAGAATTGTTTTATGTTGTAAGATCTTTGATTAAATACAGCAAGTGGGCTAAGATACTATAAAATATGCTCCTGCATTCTCCCTATGTAAGTTTACATTTCTGTTCCAAAACTTGTTTCAGTCTGTTATTATGCTCTATTTCAAAGAGGTTTTTTTATTTCTTTAATGAAGATATGCCAATTTTTTGTAATGTTTGCACATATTTGGGCTTTTTCTCCTTTATTTTCTCTATATTTATATATGAAGTACAGCTGAAGTTTGCAAAAGGATTACCTGCTCATAATGCAGAGTATTGATCTGGTCCAGCAACAGCTCTTCTCTAGAATTTGAAGTTCATTTGTTTTGTGTAACAAATGGAAGGAATAAATTCATTTATGTGGAAAAGGCAAAAATTACTTAGGAATTTCCAAAATATAAGTGAAATACTGGCTTGACACTATTATTTTTACTCAGTACAAAAATAATAACAGTGAAATTCTTACTTCACACAAGTACTACTGGAATCTAAGTTTATGTGACCAAAGAACAAGCTCTGTTTACATACAGAAACTCCTATGGATTAAAGCTGAATCCTGTATATCACAAAGAAATATGCATCTGGTGGTACGTGTTCTAACAACACAATTTCATACGTAACTTTTTTTGTGAGAGATCAAGATGAAAAGAAACTTTGAGATTTAATCCTTGCCAAATAAATATGAACAAAAATGTGGTGTAACATTTGGATTTGCATCAATATCAAATCCAAACAGCAGCCATTCAGAGCTGTATATCTGTAAGCACTATAGCAATTTAAGAATTCTTTTGAAGAAAAAATAGAATATATATTAAAATCTATAAAAATTAACGCAATAAAATATGAAAAGTCAAAATACATGTTGAAACAGAGACAGCATTTTAAATCGTTTACTTCATGTAAATGAAATATTGGTGCCAACTAACATTTAAAAATGAATGAGCTGTTCAGGAGATGCAAACACAAATGCACCTTGTGTGCTATAAAAGGTTTCAATTTTGCTATTTTCTAAACACAGAAAAATGTATCCCCCCCATTCAGAATATTGAATGTCTTATGAAAAGTGAAAGGTCATTTGTAACTGTCCAAAGGATTGATGGAGTTGAGATACCTCCTTGACCTTCACCCTGCACTCATAAAGAACAGTCTCAGATGACAGAGCATCAGGCAAGTTTTCAGAAAATGTCTTTTCTTATTTTATATCGCATAGCAGGCTTGTTACCTGATATTTTTCATAATTGTATGTCAAGATTTAATTACTTCATGTCTTCCCTCATTAAAAGCAAACTGTCATCTAATACCATTCAGCTATGTTTGTGATTTGCACTAATTCAAGCATTTCTGTCTGCTTTTTGCCATTGTTTTCCATCTCAGTTTTTACAATAATTGCTTTGGAGGCCTACACAAACAATGTCAAGGTCAAGCCTCCCAAATACAAAAATTCTTTTCCAATTACTTATTGTCAGTTAAGGATGCACATTATAAAAACTGGTTCAGAGGAGTTTCTTTTTCTTCCTCCATATTCTAACCTTCACATAATATGAGTTGGAATAAAAGCCTAAGACATTTAAACAACAAACTTCAAAAACACTTGTGGAAACATGAAGTATATTAGATTTTAATAATTCTACAACATTTTCAACCATGTAGTTTGTTAGGGAATACATATATAAAATATACTATTAACCATGTACAGGAAGTAACATAAAGTTTACTCAGTGTTAAATCCTTTTGTTGTTATATTTTTTCATCCTACCAACAGGGAAAGTCAAGCACATATAGCTTACTGGTCCACTTACCAAGAAACAAGGAGGCAAAGAATTCGTTTATCAAGCTTCAGTATCAAGTGTCACTCTCCCTACTTTCCTGCAAAAAGCTTGAGCGTGCTGGACAGCAAAAGAATGACATGAGAAGAAAGATGCAAGAAGGAAAAAAAAAAAGTGTTTTCTGAAGATGATGGGGTAAAATAGATAATGATAGAGAAAAAAAAAACCCTGAGAATGACTATTGTTCCTTTGCTAATTATTTTCTCATTCATAGAGGTATTGACATGAATATAGTATGTTGTCTAAAAGAAAAAAATAATAATAATATTTTGGAGAACCCAAGCTGACGTCACTGAAAAGTCGGAGGTTTAAATTTTATTTGGTATTTTGCTTATTCTTGGAACATAATGAAAACTACCACACTGTTGCCTAGCTGCAGAAGTACTTTGAATCCACCACATGGGAAACCAAAATCATGCTAATCAATTGTCGTTTACCAATTTTTCAAATGCTAAATCCTTCAATTTTTTCCATGCCAGAATGCTTTCTTGACACTGTCATAAAAAGATATGTCATGTTCAGACATCTGTTTTAAGAAAATCTCCCAAACTCATTATAATGTAGATTTAAATTTCTTCTGTATGGTCTACAACACCATAAACTATGGTTTCATGAAAAGGCATTTTAGCATTTGTACTTTTTTCATTAATTTGTTAATTTTGTTGTATTTTAAACAAATTACTATCCAATTCTTTGTTCATTTCCTACATTGCAAGAAACAGATTTAATTCCTTCTTTTCACTCAAGTAACTCAAACCAACTTCTCCAATCTCTCCTCCTTGGCTATGAACCAATAAACTTTTGTGGAAAACAGAATGGTAAAGCTTATCTTCTGATTTGTGAGAGAGAAATTCTGAATGGTTACTTAATTCCAGCAAAAATTACTCAAAACTTTGTTATAATTCTCCAAATATTTAAAGAACTAAAAGAACTGCAAACAAATATTGGTTTATTTCAGGAAGACACAAGACTATGAACTATTCGGGATGGAATCTTTGCTTAACTTTTCCATTACAGCTCAGTTTTTAGGTCACTAAAAATGAAGTTATAAGAAGCTGCTAGAGTATTTCAGTCAGTGACAGAAAAATCATCTAGAATCCCACATTAATGAAGCAGAAATCGCTATAGTGACAGCGGAGAGGGAGAGAAGGAGTGGAAGAAAAATCTAAACAGCAGCAGTTTCTAAAAGAGCATACAATATTGTCACATTAGCAGGAAAAGCAGCATGCATTATTATATGTATGGTCTAGGAAAATTATTTGGATCCACAACTTCCAGGAGCCTAAACCAAGAGCATCTGGTACTGCTCTACATTTTCCCCAACCACTGTGTTTCTGACTGAAAATGTCTGCAGGTCTTCTTCTTTATCTTCTTTTTTTTTTCTTTTACAGACCTACTTTGCACTTCCAGGATTTTAACTGGCTTTTAGTCAAGTCCAAAAAGATTGCTATACAGAATCCCAAATTTAAAACCTTTGAAATATAAAAAATTTGTTTACGGGTTTACTGTGTCTTTTTGATCAGATGAATGGAACCAGATAAAGGTGACAAACTTTATTTTTTTCTCAGTCATGTATGGAAATTATGACTTTTTATTATTTGTGGACAAATGCTTTGACTTAAAGAACAGATGATTTTTTTATTATCTTTTGTCATTGGCTATGAAATCACAGATTTCATAATAAGTTTCACAGATTGCAATAATACCCTTGAGAACCTGTGTGCTATCTGTCAAACATGTAATTTTAAGGTCTAATAATATGCAATATGTTTACATAGGTTATTGAAGTGCAGTTCTTTCCCAGCATAGGTATTTATTAAAAAAGCTAGAAGTGTAGCATCTCAAAGCTAGTAGAATTTAATATATTTTTAAAATACAAATATAAATGATACAAGATAAATTTATACAACATATGCAGCAAAATACGCTTCTGTAATGTAAGAAAATTGTTTATGGAGACTGCTATTACTGCAAGATTTTAAGGACATATGACATTATCAGAACTGATCTAAAACTTGTTAAGTCAAAAGAGGCCTTGGAGAGTTTTGTGAAGTGTCTACTGGAAAAATATTTAACTGGACAACGTGTGTGGATGAGTGTATATGCAGAGGACTTGTAAACATAATGTTACAATAATTTATTTTGGTTTTTATGAAAACGCAAATGCTTTGCATTTCAAATTTTCATTTTCAGATAGAACATGGATATCTAGAGCTGAGAAGATGTACCTTTTACAGCAGAACTCAATATCAATGAATCCTTCAATTCCATTAAACAGAATAACACATTAGTAAGAGATAATGACTTTTCTATTTTATGCTACAATACTAGGAAATATAAAATTAAATTTATGTATGTGCAGTGTTATGCCTCTTAATACACTATAAATATAAATAGCATCACAGTAAAAGGATAAACAATTAGCAGTTTTTAACTTTATCTGCTGTTTCCCATTTTCAAAAAAAAATAAATTTTAATACCTTCAATGCTAACTGAACAAATCCTATTAACTATCACAGAGGTGATTTTCTTTTGATTTTATTTGTCCTTCTAGTACTCATGAAAAGAGTTGGCTTGGACTCCCCAGAAGCATAGTTAAGGCTAATTGTATTATCAAAAGGATGGGGCAGTATAGGAGAAAGGTGAGAATGTAAATCATTCCAGTGAAAAAAAGAAAATTGTAGAGGGGTAGGGAAGAGAGCTCTGATGACTCTATTGGTGGTATTGTTGAGGAGAAGAAAGAAATGGAGGCAGTAATCCCCTGCTTCTGCATCCAGTGTTCATCAGATGCTGCCCTCACTCCTGTACAGCCCTGTGAACCCTTCCCTGCATCTACCACTTAGCTTAATTTACAAAGTGTTGATCCAGGTAAACTCAAGGTCATTTTGCTATGTAAACTTTCATTGTTCTTAGCATGAGGGCAATGCTTTTTCCAGTCTCACAGAAATCTGAAAATTATTATATAAAATACTATATGACTGCTCATTAAAAAAGTAAGTGTAACACATTTTTTATCACCAATATAGTGTAAGGATAACAAGGAAATGTCCAAAATGTTTGCTTCATGCTCATTCAAAATCCTTTGGCTAGTAGAGGCAAAATAAGTAATATATAGCAAATCAATGTATTTTCAAGAGAACAGTTTCTTCTGTAATACTACTCTTAAACTTGGTTTATCCTTAAAACAGAGAAAAGTACATATGAGCTTAAGAACTACACCTGCTGGCATTTTATTTCTAATGCAGATAATGCACCTTATTTCACTAGTTAATATTACATTTACATCTTTTTTACATTGCAGTATCTTGCAAATTTCACTGTTGCTTAATTTAGTTTTCAAAATGTCTTGAAAATCACCCCAGGGCTTTATGGATGTCTTTTAAGGATTCTTGGTGTAAAACATCTTTATTACCTCAGTTGCAGACTTTCCATACTTAACATACTAGCCATAAAGTTAATTGTTGCTCCACTCCACTAGCAGTGATGGTAGCATTTTTAGTTTCTTTACTTTAATGTTGGCTATTATGAATTTATTTCCCTAATATATTATAAGATTAAAAGTAATAATAAGCAGCATTTGCCAATTCTGTGTAGCTGTGTTGGAAAACAATCAGCATGAAACTACATATCCTGAGAAACTACATTAACCCTAAACTGGAAGAGTCATCTCTAGGTACAGGAAGGTAGCCCAGTTTCTTTGATCATTTATCTCTTTGAAATGATCTGCAAGGATGCCAATTGGAAACACTGTCTCTCATTGTAGTTTAACTCACCATGTTTACACCTTCCTAGCAGAAGCCAGACAGAAAAAAATTCTCTTTTCTTACAATTGCTCATCTGAGTCTACATCAAGATCAAAAGATTTGGATATGTGCTTGGTTCATCTGGCTCAGAACATTTTCTCCAGTATCAGCCTGTTCGGAATCCTTCATAAATGTGTGTAAAAGCATTTATAGACAGCTGTGTAATATTTCCATTAAATCACAATGGAATATTAAATTATTAGCTCATCCCTTGAATTCTAACATTATCTATTTTGTTCATATTCAGTATAACAATGTAAAAAGAAGGAAAATGTCTAGATCCATGAACATTTTGCAATAGGGGCTATCATACACACCCTTGTATGTAAGTAGTATCTTCCTCTTCCCCAAGGACATAAATCTATAAACATAGAGGTAGAAATAGAGGACATAAATCCATGTCCTCAGTTTCAACCTCTATGTTTCAGTAGATCATCACTGCTAGAAAATTTTCAAAAATCCAGTTCAGAAAAACAAGTTGAAATTATCTAGTAAGATTAATTACTGTATACTACCTTATTATGGACAGTACAGAGCATAGATCAAAGTGCAGAATGCCATAAATGAACTTCAACTGAATAAAAATTCATGATAAATTATTTTTTTTCCTACAGAAACATAGCAAGAATTTTTAAAACTAGAATATAATGTGAATTTGTTACTATCAAATGTTTAAGCATTTAATATAATTAAAAATAGTGTTTGTATATTTACACAATTGTAAATATTTAATCAAACAGACAGGATAAAATGTTATCAACAGTACTTATTGTGTAAGCATAACCATAGAAGACTAAGGGCATTCTATTTGATCCATTTTGTACAGTCTAGTCCATGTTTTCCTGGTTTTGTTAAGATCTGAATTTTACATGGGCTTATATATTTATGTGCAATTTAAACTCAAACCACATACTTGAAGATGTAAAGACATTCCTTTTCTCTATTAGAGTTGCACCAGATTGCACCTGCAAATGGGTATTGGATAAAGGAAATTCCACAAATTCTGCTCAAGGAAGTTCCACTTGGAACTTAACAACATTTAACAGGATGAAGTTCTAATAAGCAACCTTCAAGAAACTTGAAGTTCAGGTTATTTTTTTTGATAATTGCTTACAAATATTCTTAGTATATCCATATGAATCATAATTAATACAATTTCATTCAGTTATTGGTATTATATTAAGATTATTTTTATTTTACTTGTAATGTATTTAATTTTTATACTTAATGTCCATGAAGCTTTGAAAAATACTAACAGATTTCAAATTATGAGCTAAAACAAAATGGCACAACTTTTTCTTTGATGGTTACTACATCCTCTAACAATTTCTCTGATATTAGAGGCTCTCACAATGCTTCCTATTACTCATTACATATTACCTACAGACATGTCTCCAAAATAGCAGAATTACACAACTCCAGAATTTCAAGGCTCTAAAGCTCTAGAGGTAATGGACTAAACAAAGGACTAAAATTAAGATGAGTACCTAATTTTTTAAAACCTATTTAAACCCAACCGTGCGAAAAAAAAAGAATACAGAAATAAAAAAAAAATTAAAATCCTTGCTAGGAAATAAAACATTTTCTCAGAGAAGTTTGATGTCTGCAATGTCTTCAAAAGATGGTCTGAAAAAGGCAAGAAACAAATAGTTTGGGAGGTGCTGGAAGTAGTGTTTCATTTTCCACAGATCTATGCCCTATGGCAGATAAATCTTGGTCACTAACATGTTATGGTCCTGCCCTTTTTTTTCTGTTTAAGTGCCTATTTGCAAGAAACCTGCAGGAATGCAGCACTGAGACCTTATTCGTGACTATTCCATAAAATTCTTATTAAACCAGTTAGCATCCAGTGATATCATATCATATTATATCATCATATCATATCATATCATATCATATCATATCATATCATATCAATCCTATCATATCACTAATGTTGAACTAGAGAAAGACTTCATGCTACTTGGAAAGCAATATACTACCTATATAGTACCATACATTCAATTTTTTCTCTGATAAATATTCTTTAAAGCCTAATTCTGTATCAATTAATGATGGAACTTAAACTACAAGGGCTTGCCGCACAATTCTGGCATTCAGTTTAAAAATATTTAACTTTCTTCTTATTTCTAAAGTTGTTTAGTAGTATGAAGAAGCTAGCATACTCATTGAAAAACCAAATGAAAGTAAAATTTAAATCCTATGTACATAACTAACTGCTATATATAAAACAGTCTGTATGGCAAATATTTTTCCTTGAATGAATAGCTTTTGTAACCTGTCTTTTTCTTAATCAGGTACATGACTCTCTGTAAACTTTCTTTGCTTTCTAAGGCAAACATAAGTAATAATTTCTGTAAAGGTCTTGAGTCCCTCCAACATCTGGTTTTGGTTTACTATAAAAACTGTGTCTCTGATCTCATGTGTTGAACTACTGTATGTTTGCCACTGTCTATTTCCTGTGAAAAAATACACTGAACAATAATAGCTTTTGTTCCTAACCTTCCAGTCACTAGAGCAGCTGAACAAATAATTTTTGGGCTTTCATTTGGAGTAATTTATTCCATGTATATGTTTGTGTAGGGTCATTTGGGTTATTGGATGTTTCATCATTTAAAAATCAAATATTAGAAATTTAAATTACTGAAAACTAGGTTTAATATTTTCCTTATGCTTTTACCAGTTCTTTTGACAAAAATTCCTTCCAAGGTATCCTCAAGCCTATATATAGTTTTGTGTGAGCAGAGGGAACTAAAAAAATAGTTATTAAAAGGTTATAAAGAACCATAAACACTGCAAATAATCTTACTCAATAATAATCACAGGTGTCAACTTATAGTTCTGTTTAGAAATTGATAATCTTTGTATTTTATCTACATTATGATTAGCATATAGTAAGATCAAATTGCAAAATTCAAACACTGAATTCTTCCTTACATCATACAGAACATATGTTTATTTCTGCATGCACACACACACAAACATGCATACCCACACCCTTGAGAAACTCCTTTCCTGCTCGTTCCTTCAGACTGCAGGAAGAGCCTTG
Source organism: Passer domesticus (assembly GCF_036417665.1). Lineage (NCBI taxonomy): Eukaryota > Metazoa > Chordata > Aves > Passeriformes > Passeridae > Passer > Passer domesticus. The sequence goes on along the minus strand of NC_087474.1, from coordinate 131,373,642 downwards.
GCCCTTGCAACTGCTCAAGCTTGCAAATGCCATTGGCTTCCTCATTATCTTCTGCCCCTCCTCTGCACAGGCCTTTCATCTGCATTATGCAGATCCCTTCGTTCCTCGTCTCTCAAACAGAAACCTTTACAGTTATGATGCGCTCTGTGTCTATTCACGATTTCATTATTTGCCTTTCTTCCAAGGTTCCACATTTTTATCAAGTTGTGGAGTCTTATGGAGCAATTTTAAAACTAATTTATTTGCTGTATATTATTAAATTACTCAACAGTGCCTAGTTCTGTTATGTCTCTGTCCTTTTCTTATTAAAACTTTTATTTAATCCAGTGAAAAATTTGAGTTGAACCCAAATTGTTAGGTTAAGTTCCCAGGTTAATTAGCAGCTTAAATTCCAAGTTTTCTATAATTTACAGTGTCAGTTCTGGATAGCTCCATCCCACCTTAAATCTAAATAATTGTTTTAAACTATGAAAGTCATTATTTTTTTCTAAGTCTTATGTAAGTTGTAATTTAAATACTGCTATTTTAAAACTCCTATTTCTTGATATTTTGTTTGCATTTGATGCATAGGAATAACATTCTTTTTGTTTACTTTTTTTTAATACAGTTCAAATTCTACACGTTATCTTCATTAAGGAAAAAATAAAACAAACATTTGAAATTTATATCATACACATAGCAATCTATGTTTTATTTGGAAGATAAACATCACATTTCTATTTGTTTATTTATTACCTGACTGTGATTTCTTATGTCTTTAAATTGGGCGTTAAATTGAACTTTAAATTGGCAGACAGTCTATTAGCTATTTAGAGTTTCACAATTTTAAAATTAAAATTTAAAATCTAAATTTTAAAATTTAAACAATTTAAAATTAAAAATGTAGGACGAATATTCTTTAAGACTAGATAAAAGGGGCTTCTTTTTTACAAAACATTCCTATATCTCAGGGCCTCGTCTTGCTCCCAGCTGGGCAGGGGGCTGGGTGACGGGAAGCAGTTGAGGTTTTCCTCGTTCTCTGCCATCGCTGCAGTCCTGTCGCACGTTTGTATCCCGGGAGCTGCTTCCTTGTGCAAGGGTGGCTCTCACGGGAGTGGGCACGCCAGGGCTCTGCAGCCCTTATATACCCCCAGCTATGGTGGGGCTCTCTGATGTCACAAAGGTCTGTGGGCACCGTCATGTCCCGCATCGGCAAGGGCTCTCTGCTGTCACAAAGGGCCACACCCATCGCCCCTTCTGCAGCGGAGCCCACTGGAAACTGCATGGAGGAGCTTAATTTCTCCCAGTGTCTGAGTGTGTTTGGCCTCTGTGCCAGAAGACTTGTGATGCCAAGGCTGCCAATTCTTCCTTTCTGTCCCGTTCCTTTTCCATAAAGTTCCAGTTCCGTTTTCAGAGTGCCACCTTCTCAGCTGGTTGCCATTTGTGTCCTGCTTTCTCTCCTGCCTTCCTTTGTCTGCTCTTCCAGTGTCTCTCTTTACCTGTGGCATCTCCCAGCCAAAGACCATCCCCTGTGTTTTTTTTCCCAATCTAGGTGCTAAAACAGGCCTGGAGGAAGTTATGGAGGCTGTCAGTGAAATGTCTTTGTAAGATCTTGCTCCACTTGGGTCTTGGCCCCTTCAGAGCTTTGCCTTGAAGGGCAGGAACATCATTTCCTGGCTGGAAGCTGGAATTCCAGCCCATTGCAGTGTGTGCGCCACAGATCTCAGAGGGCAATTTGTGAGGCTGCCAGGGCGCTGCTCCTGCCGTGCCTCCCGAGGGAGCTGTGCAGGGCAGGGTCAAGCTGCAGCAGCAGGGGGGCTGCCAGAGCAGAGAGCAAAGGAAAGGTGGCTTTGCTGCACATTCTCCAGCTGGAAGCAGAGGGAATGTGGGAAGGGAGTGCCTGAATTCGGGAAGGCTTGTGGCTGGAAGGGACCCTGCCCATGGTTCCATGCAGGGGTAAGATGCCATGAGGGAGAGGTGCCTCTGCCCCAGGGAAGGCAGAAATGAGACCACAGGAGAACAAGACCAGATTTTATTTGACGTGGATTTTATTGAGCAAGAAATGGGAGTTAGGGAGCTAGAAATAGGAAAGATGTCTTGTAGAGTGCGAGCTGAGAAGATGATCAGTAGGAAGCAGATACTTTTTAAGGTCCTCTCCTGCATTCTGGGATTCTGGAAGGTGTGTAGATGTGCATTTTGATTTAATATTCTTCTTAGTACTATTCCCCCATCTTCTTTCCCTTCTTCTTCTTCCCCTTCTTCTTCTTAATTGCTACTACTCTTCTTCTTCTTCTTCTTTAAAATATTCTTCTTATTCTCATTCTAATTAATCTTAATCACTTCTTATGCTTACTAGAATTCATATTTTTAATATTCTTTTATTACTATTTTTCATCTTCTTATTCCTATTCTCATTCTTATTATTCGCATTAAACTTCTTATTTTTATCCTGTTCCTTTGTCTTCCTCTTCTCTACTACTACTACTTCTTTTCTTCATCTTCTTCTTCCTATTCTTTATTTACTACTACTACTACTACTACTACTACTACTACTACTTAAACACTTAAACTAGTTCTTAAACGGGAATAGAGGTGCGAGTTGAAGTCCTGCAGCGAAAGGCATGGAGCAACAGGTCTCTTCTGGCCATTCTTCAGGGATATAATGGTGGTACAGATGTGGCCCTTGGGGACGTGGTTTTGGGCGATGGTGGTGCTGCCAGGGTGCCAGCGGCCCTGGGTGAGCGTCAGGGTCTCTTCCCACCTTGATGACTGTGGAGGATTCGGTGGTGAGCGGCCTGGCTCCCGTCGTGTCCCCGGCGTGCTGTGTGGGGCTGGCCACTGTGGTGACCGTGGGTGTTGGGGAGCTGGCCCCGGGCCGCTCCAGGGCTGCCGGGGCAGCTGAGGCTGCGGGGCCATGTCCAGGGCTCCCTGGGCCCCGGGCCGGCCGCCATCTGCAGGCCCAGGCTGGGCAGGCGCGGGCGCTACTCCTGCGGCTGCGGCGCCAGGCAGCGGCAGCGGAACAGCGCCCGCAGCGCCCGCAGCGCCCGCCTGAGGCGGCCGGGCCACTTGCTGAGGGCAGCCGGCTGCTGCCTGCGGGCCTGCGCTCGCGGCTGGGGAGTTGAGGTGGCCAGAGGGCTGAGCGGGGCGGGCTCCGGGCTCTGCGGCCCCGCCTCGGAGCTCTGCTGGCCCTCGGAGGCTTCGCTGTACAGGGTGGTAAGGGAGGCGCCGAGTGACTCCGGTGCCCGGCTCTCCACCCAGGCCTCCAGAGGGAGGGGCACTGCCAGCTCCTCTGCCTCAGGAGCCGAGAGCCTTTGGGCACTGCCTGCTCCTTCACAGAGCTCGAGGACGCTGACTTCGTCCCAGTCATCTTCATAGTCCGCCCTCAGGAAGGGAGTGGGCCCGAAGCTGAAGATGCTGCGGCTTTCACCGCTGTCCTGGCTGTTTTCTTCCTCCGTGGAACTATCTTGGAGGGCTACGAGCTCTGGCTCACTGCAATCTTCCCACTCGGAGAGGTCTTGGGAGCTGCTGACCTCTCCTTGGGACAGCTCTGCCTCTGCCTCGCCTTGGCCTTCTTGGCAAAGGTCAATCTGGGTGTGGTATTCCCAGCCTTCCTCATCCTCAGCTGAGGTCCAGTCCTCCTCACTCCCTCTCTCTGCCAGCACTGCCTCCTGCTCTGCCTCCTCCTGCTGCTCACTGGGGGTCCAGGGTGCCCTGACAGCCGCCTTCCCCTGGTGCAGCTCTTGGGGACTCCCAGCTGTGGGTGATGACGCTTCCTTCTCTGCCATTACCCGTACCATCTGGTACAATTCACAGCCAGTCGCTCCTCCCCAAAGGCGATATTCCTGAGCACCAGTGTCTCCCCACCTGTCCTCCACGTCAGGTGTCTTCTCTTCCCAGATGTCCAAGGGCCTCTCCTCCTGCTCAGTGGCTGACTGTGGCCAGGCTGAGGCACCCAGTGCCCCCACCAGGTGCCCGCTGAGGGCCTGGTCTTGCTCCCAGCTGGGCAGGGGGCTGGGTGACGGGAAGCAGTTGAGGTTTTCCTCGTTCTCTGCCATCGCTGCAGTCCTGTCGCACGTTTGTATCCCGGGAGCTGCTTCCTTGTGCAAGGGTGGCTCTCACGGGAGTGGGCACGCCAGGGCTCTGCAGCCCTTATATACCCCCAGCTATGGTGGGGCTCTCTGATGTCACAAAGGTCTGTGGGCACCGTCATGTCCCGCATCGGCAAGGGCTCTCTGCTGTCACAAAGGGCCACACCCATCGCCCCTTCTGCAGCGGAGCCCACTGGAAACTGCATGGAGGAGCTTAATTTCTCCCAGTGTCTGAGTGTGTTTGGCCTCTGTGCCAGAAGACTTGTGATGCCAAGGCTGCCAATTCTTCCTTTCTGTCCCGTTCCTTTTCCATAAAGTTCCAGTTCCGTTTTCAGAGTGCCACCTTCTCAGCTGGTTGCCATTTGTGTCCTGCTTTCTCTCCTGCCTTCCTTTGTCTGCTCTTCCAGTGTCTCTCTTTACCTGTGGCATCTCCCAGCCAAAGACCATCCCCTGTGTTTTTTTTCCCAATCTAGGTGCTAAAACAGGCCTGGAGGAAGTTATGGAGGCTGTCAGTGAAATGTCTTTGTAAGATCTTGCTCCACTTGGGTCTTGGCCCCTTCAGAGCTTTGCCTTGAAGGGCAGGAACATCATTTCCTGGCTGGAAGCTGGAATTCCAGCCCATTGCAGTGTGTGCGCCACAGATCTCAGAGGGCAATTTGTGAGGCTGCCAGGGCGCTGCTCCTGCCGTGCCTCCCGAGGGAGCTGTGCAGGGCAGGGTCAAGCTGCAGCAGCAGGGGGGCTGCCAGAGCAGAGAGCAAAGGAAACGTGGCTTTGCTGCACATTCTCCAGCTGGAAGCAGAGGGAATGTGGGAAGGGAGTGCCTGAATTCGGGAAGGCTTGTGGCTGGAAGGGACCCTGCCCATGGTTCCATGCAGGGGTAAGATGCCATGAGGGAGAGGTGCCTCTGCCCCAGGGAAGGCAGAAATGAGACCATAGGAGAACAAGACCAGATTTTATTTGACGTGGATTTTATTGAGCAAGAAATGGGAGTTAGGGAGCTAGAAATAGGAAAGATGTCTTGTAGAGTGCGAGCTGAGAAGATGATCAGTAGGAAGCAGATACTTTTTAAGGTCCTCTCCTGCATTCTGGGATTCTGGAAGGTGTGTAGATGTGCATTTTGATTTAATATTCTTCTTAGTACTATTCCTCCATCTTCTTTCCCTTCTTCTTCTTCCCCTTCTTCTTCTTAATTGCTACTACTCTTCTTCTTCTTCTTCTTTAAAATATTCTTCTTATTCTCATTCTAATTAATCTTAATCACTTCTTATGCTTACTAGAATTCATATTTTTAATATTCTTTTATTACTATTTTTCATCTTCTTATTCCTATTCTCATTCTTATTATTCGCATTAAACTTCTTATTTTTATCCTGTTCCTTTGTCTTCCTCTTCTCTACTACTACTACTTCTTTTCTTCATCTTCTTCTTCCTATTCTTTATTTACTACTACTACTACTACTACTACTTAAACACTTAAACTATTTCTTAAACGGGAATAGAGGTGCGAGTTGAAGTCCTGCAGCGAAAGGCATGGAGCAACAGGTCTCTTCTGGCCATTCTTCAGGGATATAATGGTGGTACAGATGTGGCCCTTGGGGACGTGGTTTTGGGCGATGGTGGTGCTGCCAGGGTGCCAGCGGCCCTGGGTGAGCGTCAGGGTCTCTTCCCACCTTGATGACTGTGGAGGATTCGGTGGTGAGCGGCCTGGCTCCCGTCGTGTCCCCGGCGTGCTGTGTGGGGCTGGCCACTGTGGTGACCGTGGGTGTTGGGGAGCTGGCCCCGGGCCGCTCCAGGGCTGCCGGGGCAGCTGAGGCTGCGGGGCCATGTCCAGGGCTCCCTGGGCCCCGGGCCGGCCGCCATCTGCAGGCCCAGGCTGGGCAGGCGCGGGCGCTACTCCTGCGGCTGCGGCGCCAGGCAGCGGCAGCGGAACAGCGCCCGCAGCGCCCGCAGCGCCCGCCTGAGGCGGCCGGGCCACTTGCTGAGGGCAGCCGGCTGCTGCCTGCGGGCCTGCGCTCGCGGCTGGGGAGTTGAGGTGGCCAGAGGGCTGAGCGGGGCGGGCTCCGGGCTCTGCGGCCCCGCCTCGGAGCTCTGCTGGCCCTCGGAGGCTTCGCTGTACAGGGTGGTAAGGGAGGCGCCGAGTGACTCCGGTGCCCGGCTCTCCACCCAGGCCTCCAGAGGGAGGGGCACTGCCAGCTCCTCTGCCTCAGGAGCCGAGAGCCTTTGGGCACTGCCTGCTCCTTCACAGAGCTCGAGGACGCTGACTTCGTCCCAGTCATCTTCATAGTCCGCCCTCAGGAAGGGAGTGGGCCCGAAGCTGAAGATGCTGCGGCTTTCACCGCTGTCCTGGCTGTTTTCTTCCTCCGTGGAACTATCTTGGAGGGCTACGAGCTCTGGCTCACTGCAATCTTCCCACTCGGAGAGGTCTTGGGAGCTGCTGACCTCTCCTTGGGACAGCTCTGCCTCTGCCTCGCCTTGGCCTTCTTGGCAAAGGTCAATCTGGGTGTGGTATTCCCAGCCTTCCTCATCCTCAGCTGAGGTCCAGTCCTCCTCACTCCCTCTCTCTGCCAGCACTGCCTCCTGCTCTGCCTCCTCCTGCTGCTCACTGGGTGTCCAGGGTGCCCTGACAGCCGCCTTCCCCTGGTGCAGCTCTTGGGGACTCCCAGCTGTGGGTGATGACGCTTCCTTCTCTGCCATTACCCGTACCATCTGGTACAATTCACAGCCAGTCGCTCCTCCCCAAAGGCGATATTCCTGAGCACCAGTGTCTCCCCACCTGTCCTCCACGTCAGGTGTCTTCTCTTCCCAGATGTCCAAGGGCCTCTCCTCCTGCTCAGTGGCTGACTGTGGCCAGGCTGAGGCACCCAGTGCCCCCACCAGGTGCCCGCTGAGGGCCTGGTCTTGCTCCCAGCTGGGCAGGGGGCTGGGTGACGGGAAGCAGTTGAGGTTTTCCTCGTTCTCTGCCATCGCTGCAGTCCTGTCGCACGTTTGTATCCCGGGAGCTGCTTCCTTGTGCAAGGGTGGCTCTCACGGGAGTGGGCACGCCAGGGCTCTGCAGCCCTTATATACCCCCAGCTATGGTGGGGCTCTCTGATGTCACAAAGGTCTGTGGGCACCGTCATGTCCCGCATCGGCAAGGGCTCTCTGCTGTCACAAAGGGCCACACCCATCGCCCCTTCTGCAGCGGAGCCCACTGGAAACTGCATGGAGGAGCTTAATTTCTCCCAGTGTCTGAGTGTGTTTGGCCTCTGTGCCAGAAGACTTGTGATGCCAAGGCTGCCAATTCTTCCTTTCTGTCCCGTTCCTTTTCCATAAAGTTCCAGTTCCGTTTTCAGAGTGCCACCTTCTCAGCTGGTTGCCATTTGTGTCCTGCTTTCTCTCCTGCCTTCCTTTGTCTGCTCTTCCAGTGTCTCTCTTTACCTGTGGCATCTCCCAGCCAAAGACCATCCCCTGTTTTTTTTTTCCCAATCCAGGTGCTAAAACAGGCCTGGATGAAGTTATGGAGGCTGGTTTAGCTGAAATATACTCTTGCCTGGCAAAATGACTGTGTGCTAACTTCACAAAGACAGAGTGAAAACACATTCAGTACTCAGTTGACACAACAAATATCAAGGCATATGATATCATTAATTAAAAATAGTGCTTTTTTCCCCTCCAAGTCATTACTTCATTTGCAGAAGTCTTCATTTGTTAGCATCTCACACTATTCAGAATGTACTCACAACTGAACCTTTAAGCATTTTAGAGTTTTCTTTTCTCTGAAAATTGTGTTTTAATAATTCAACCTTTAAACTTAATACATTTATTTTTTTCACTGATATTGGAAAATAAAAAGCATCTATTGGTGTTATTACAGTCAAGACCTTGAAATTTATTCAACCAGCATGCATAGCTTTTAGAACAAAACACAAGTCCACATAATTCAAATTTTAAATACATAAGACATTTTACCCAAATTTACTTAAAATTAAGTTTTCAGGTTTTTTTATACAAAGTATATATATGAATGTATCCAGTATATGCCACCATAATTGATCTATTTTCCTGAGATGACATAATTGTGGTGGGCTTATCTTGAGAAACAGCTGAACTCCCACCCAAGTGTTCACTCAATCTCCCTCTGAACAGGACAGTGGAGAAAATAGAAAAAGAAAAGTAATGAGAAATAATTTGAAGAAAAAGATAGAGATAACTTACCAACTACTGCCCAATTTAGGGAAAATTATTAATAGATAATTACAATGTATTTCCACAATGACAAACAAGAAAAACATGAAAACAGCACCTTTCTGCCTCCAGGCTCAATTCGTTGCTTCCCTGCTAACTCCAGGGTGTCCCCAACAAGCAATATAACAGGAGTGGGAATTAGAAGGTTACAGTCAGTACCTAATGGCTTCTCTCTACTGATCATTCCCCCTCACACTGCATCAGTCTGATGTGAGTCCTCTCCACAGAGCTCCTTCGTAACAAAATCTGCTGCACTGTGGGCTGCCCACAGGACAAAGCAAATCAGGAAATATCCATCTGCTTCAGCATGGGGTCCTCCACTAGTCATTGCAGTAAACAACGTCTCTAGCACCTGAAACACCTCCAATTCCTTCCTTCCTTCCTTCCTTCCTTCCTTCCTTCCTTCCTTCCTTCCTTCCTTCCTTCCTTCCTTCCTTCCTTCCTTCCTTCCTTCCTTCCTTCCTTCCTTCCTTCCTTCCTTCCTTCCTTCCTTCCTTCCTTCCTTCCTTCCTTCCTTCCTTCCTTCCTTCCTTCCTTCCTTCCTTCCTTCCTTCCTTCCTTCCTTCCTTCCTTCCTTCCTTCCTTCCTTCCTTCCTTCCTTCCTTCCTTCCTTCCTTCCTTCCTTCCTTCCTTCCTTCCTTCCTTCCTTCCTTCCTTCCTTCCTTCCTTCCTTCCTTCCTTCCTTCCTTCCTTCCTTCCTTCCTTCCTTCCTTCCTTCCTTCCTTCCTTCCTTCCTTCCTTCCTTCCTTCCTTCCTCCCTCCCTCCCTCCCTCCCTCCCTCCCTCCCTCCCTCCCTCCCTCCCTCCCTCCCTCCCTCCCTCCTTCTCTTCTGCTTCTGCTGCTTCTTCTCCTTCTCCTTCTCCTTCTCCTTCTCCTTCTCCTTCTCCTTCTCCTTCTCCTTCTCCTTCTCCTTCTCCTTCTCCTTCTCCTTCTCCTTCTCCTTCTCCTTCTCCTTCTCCTTCTCCTTCTCCTTCTCCTTCTCCTTCTCCTTCTTCCACTTCCCCGACCTTGGTATCCCCTCTACAGTGTCTCGCTTCTCCAGTCCCTCCACCTCACCTCTCCAACAGTGCGATGGTTCTGCTCTTTCTTAAATATCTTTTAGCAGAAGTTCTACCAGCTTGGCTGATGGACTTAGTGATGTGCAGTGGTGGGTCTGTAGGGGCTGGCTGGAATCAGCCAATCCAACACTGGACAATCCAAGTGGCCTCTCTGCTGGCAGGATTTTTACACATAAAACCAAAATACATCAAAAGGAAAAAAGAATTTCAAAGCTTACCTCCCTCTTTCTGTCAATACTACAAAATATTTTAGTATACCAGGATGAAACAAATGTTAACAGTGCCACATAGGAAATATTTTAATTTAAAAAAATAAAGAGAGATAACTGTCTGGATAAGATATGAAAGACCTACACTTTCTACATGTTACTATTGTTGGAAGCAAAATTACATAACTCTAATTTAGCGTGCCAAGAAAATTCTTTCTGTTCCACCTGTTACAACTATGTTAGATGACAGTTGTTGAAGTTAAGTTTCAGTAATTATCAGGATTGGGCAGCTTTTACTTAAGGAAATTTTTGAGATTTTCTTGAGGATCCTTCTAACTAATTAATCTCAATTATCAATTAATCATTATCACAAATCAATCTCAAAATTCTGAGGAACCTTCCAGAATACTAGGAAAAAAGAAAGAAAAATAGTTTTCCAATATTTTTAAAAGGAAATGTGATAAGTAGCTAAGTCTGTCTTAGCCTCATATTTATCCAAAGCAAAAACATGTATAAACCAGCAGAACCAGTAAAAACAAAAATAAACCATTACTATTGGCAATCCATTAAGAAAAATAGCTCATGTCATACATTTTATAACTTGTTAAAAGTAAGATTTTTATGATTACATAATAATAAATCTCTTGATTAAACATTTTAATATCTATTTAAATAATTATTAATATAAAAGGGAATTTTGAGTTGTTTTTAATAAGGAAGAAACAGTCTCCATCATTATTGTTCAAGAGATTCTGTGGATATCTCTTCTTGTCTCAGTACTAATCAGTACTGTAAAAGTACCTAAAAAGTAGTTTTTCATAAGTTCAGAAATGGCATTAAAATAGTGGAGCTGTAAACACAGCAGTATGATTAGCATGGCTGATTTAGTAGTGTTGGGTGCATTTGAAAAAGGTACATTTTTGTAACAGCCAGAATTACATCCAGGCAGACAGAAGACTGGAAGTGATCTCAAGCACATATGAGATACTGAACAAGTTGCTTTCATTTTCTAGTTTGATAGTCAGTTTTGATCTGAAATGTAGGACAATTGTACGTGATGAACAAATCCACTGGAAAAGTCAAAAGTGAAGAAGTGATGCATCAAATAGCTTAAAACATAAATATTAAAATGCTTTAAAGGAAAAAAAATAACATTTTAGTTAATAGCAATTGAATTTCAAAGCATGATTTAACACCTTTGCTCTCATGCAAAGAAGTAAGCCACATGCCTATCTTCTGAGGCCTATGTCTATAAGAGGGTCTTCAGCAGAATTACTTGACTCATATTTTCAAAGCTGAATTACAGGATTACTAAATATATTGTTCAATTATCCTTCACAACTTTTTGACTGAAATAATGGAAGGGAAGCAGGTGGAAGTCGAAGATTTATAGAAACGTTTTGGTAGGTGATTTACAGCGGAGTGCATTACAGCGGTGTGCGCGTGCAGCCCAGGAAGCCAGCCCTATCCCGGGCTGCAGCAAAAGAAGCAAGGCCAGCAGGTCGAGGGAGGGGATTCTGCCTCTGCTCTCATGAGACCCCACATGGGATACTCTGTTCTGGGCCCCCCGAAATAAGAGGGACATGGACCTTTTGGAACAAGTACACAGAAGGGCCATGAAGATGATCAGAGATTTCGGGCCTCTCCTAAAGAGACAGACTGAGCTGGGGCTGTTCAGCCCAGAGATGAGAAGGCTCTGGGAAAAACTTTCAGCAGCTTTCCAGTACAAAAGGCGCCTTCCAGAGAGCTGGAGAGGGACTTTTTTGCCAGGAATGTAGTGAGTGGTATGATAAGGAGGAATGGCCTTAAGCCGAAATAGGGTAGTTCTAGGTTATGTATGAGGAAGAAATGCTTTCCTTTGAGGGTTGCCAGAGAAGTTGCAGATGCCTCATCCCTGAAAGAGTTCAAGGCCAGGCTGGAAGGGTCTCTCTGATCAACCTGGTTTAGTGGAAGGTGTCCCTAACCACAATAGGAGAGCTGGAGCTAGATGATCATTAAGGTCCTTTCCAACCCAAACCATTCTGTGATTTTATGTTCTATAAATCAAATTTTCCTTCCAAAAAGCCAATTAAAATTTCATATACATATAAATATTGTAAAAATATTGTTAAATCTTTAGTGTATACATATCTATATGTTTGCAAGTGTTTCTATTTATATTGTGTTGAAAATTACATGCCAAAATTAAATATATTAAGGATTTTTACGTTTTGTGTTAGTGATTGCATACTCTAGAATGAAGTCAGTTCTTTCACCTTTTTTTTGGCCCTCATTTTTGTGTTGTGAAATGGGAGCTGGTACCTTTAGACCACGTTGCACTGAAAAGAAATGTTGAGCAATAATAATTCATCCATCAATGTAAAAATCTTGTGAAAATTGTAAGGTTGTACAGAGCAGTTTTAGTATTTAAGTAGTAGACATATATTAGGAAATCATAATATATATTCATATAAGTAAAGGAAAACTTAGATCAGTCTTCTAATAGAAATATATATAACAATAGGACCTTATTCAGGATTATGATTCTCTTATACAACTGTATTGTATTTGCTGTACAAATGCACAGATACCAAGCCCAAAATTTATAATCTAATTATATGTGTATAAGGATTTACTTATCTTTTAGTAATTCAACATTACAAAGTTCAGAAGTAATTTTATTTTAATCATAAATTTTAGCAAAATATAAAATATGAAATCCCAGCTGCTTTAAGACGGCAATTAACCTTACTAGTTTCAACTGGGATCAATTATAAAAAAATTGTTAAACAAGACCCTTAGCTTCTTATTCTGCTTAGCATTTTTTCTTTGCCCACACCTCTTTTAAATTACTTCTGCCTCAAGCTGGAAGCACCCACAAGGAGACCAGTATGACCTGGAGCCCAGTACAGGCTCCCACTGTAACACAATTCATAAGCAAACAACACCAAGAGCTTTGCTGTAGTTTTCCCATCCTAATCTTGATGTAAACAAATATAATTTCACAGACATATTAAAAATCTGAATTATTTGCCAAGAAAAAAATACACTATTATCTTGTAATTTGATTAAGGAAACTAACCTTGTATACATCATATTTAAATTTAAGAGATACACTGTTTTTGCCAAAAACATGGACAGCTAAAGAGAAATCTTGATGAAAAGTGAGTATAGGAATTATTATTACCTTATGGAGATGAAATAAAATAAAAGGAAAAAATTGGGCTATATTAAAATTTGATACAAGATAAAGGAATTCACATATATTCATAGGTAAGCCCGGAGGTAGCCATGGAGTTTATATATATTCACGCATACATAAGAAAATTTTGCACTAGACTATAATAATATGACTTTCTACAGAATGTCACTGCTTCTGTATAAAATTTTCATCCTAATCTTAGGCAATGCTAAGTAGTGCATAGACATTCCATAAAAAATATAACACAGAGATGAGGCAAACCGTGGGGAAATGGGAAAAAAAAAAACATTCAGAAATTATAAAAGTTATGTGGACAAAAATCTAAAGAGCAGCTTTGAAGATATTAATGAGAGAAAGATAAAGCCTTTGGAAAAGCTACAGGCAGAAGAATTGATAAAGATATTTCTTTGCTATGTCTGGAACACACTTGTGTTAGTCAGTATAAACTTCTTTGTATGTAGTCAATATCTAGTATATTTTTTTATACCCTTAGCTAAAATGGCCTTAGTTTTATCTCCTTTTGAAATAATTTTTTCCTCGCACTACAGATCTCAATATACAGCTATATCCCCTCTCCCCTTACCTTAACAAAGGATCTCCAGTTCCCTACAGATTTGAGAAGTTTTTCACTACATTTTTTTCTGAATTTCAAATCTGTTGTAAACATAAATCAAGATTGTGCTCAGCATTTTAGACCAGCAAAAGAAGATTGAAAATTCAGAAAGGATTTTGACCTATGCAAGATACTTTTCTTACTTAAACACAACTTTTTGCTGGAGTTTAAAGTTTTTTAAATGGAACCCGGTACATAACAGGAATTATGAATTAATGGACATACTGGCAATTCTGCATTTGCTAACACAGACAATGAACTTGATTCACCGTGGGTATAAGTATTTCCTATACAGATGCACAGAAATACTGATGAATGTTTGCTGGCACGATACATCATATTATGTCATATAATATTATGAGAAACTTCTTGCCATGTAAAATTACACACAGCATGAACTAAGATTATGGAAATAAATTTAATATTGTCAGGCCACAGGCTTGAGTGCTTGACAGGTCTGCCAAGCTTTTCAATGGGTGAACAGTAATACACATTGTGTTGGTGCAGCAGATAAAAAAATGTCTCAGCCATTAGAGGTGCATGTCTAATATTATGAGCATAATTATAGTTAAGAATTAGTCTCAGAAAGTGAATCTTACATCATCTTTATTTATCATTATTTACAATCAAATAGGAATTGAAATATATATTGTTTGTTTGCTCTTCTGCTCACTATAGTGCATGTCATAAATCAACATTTTATATATATATATATATATATATATATATATATATATATATATATATACACCATAAGGTAATGTTTAACATAAAACCATGAATATTAGTGGTGCTACCTATCTTCTTCATAAATACTTTTTCTGAGGCTGCCACTGCACAAGGAGGAGGAAGCAGGGACTCTTAGGACTTTACACATGTAGATTAGTGAGCCTACCAGTTGAGTGCACATGAGTTAAACAGCCAGGCAATGATACATGACGAGAACAATATGCAACTCACTGAGCTAGGAACAGGAAAAATACTAGCAAAGCGATTTCAAAATACTGAAGACCAATAAAAAAGTTTTTGAGTAGGACTACTGGCACAGCTAAACCAAATCCATTTATATTTCCAAACAAGCAAGTTTTTGAAACTGGTGGTTTAAAGGTAAATATTCTGGTGAAATGGTTAAAGATTTACAGAATCACAGAATGTGCTGAGTTGGAAAAGACATATCAGAATTATCAAGTCCAGCTCCTGCCCCTGCACAGGACAACCTGTCATACCCTGTGCCTGACAGCATTGTCCAAACGCTTCCTGAGCTCTGTCAGGTTTTGGTGCTGTGACCACTTCCCTGGGGAGCCTGTACCAGCACCTAACAATGCTCTGCATGAAAAACCTTTTTCTGAAATCCATCCTAAACCTCCCCTGACTCAGCTGCATGCCATTTCTTTGAATCCTTTCACTGGTCACGAGAGTGAAGAGATCAGTACTGGTCCCTCTGCTTCTCCTCGTGAGGAGTTTGAAGACCACAATGTGGTCTCCCCTCACTTCTTCTCCAGACTGAACAAACCAAGTGACCCTGGTCACTTGGAGTTTGGTACTTATCACTACTACTACAAAGCAATGTACTGATTGCTCAGAACTTCTGGTGGTGCCTCTGAGAAAACATATTTTAGAAAGGGAAATATACTGGACAAGCTAAAGAGGAGGAAAACAAACAAACACCCCTGAAACTGTGAAAAAATACAGAATGATCACCCAGGTCAGAGAAGAATGCGGGCAAAAGAGATGTGCTCTAGGAGCTGGAGCACAGATTCACTTGTAGGCCATTAACAATACAACAGTGGAGAAGGCATTTCCCTGTAGTTTGTGGAGAGGACCTAACCAGAGTGGGTATCCACACTGCAGCCTGTGGACAACCCGCAGTAGAGCCGATTTTTTCCTGGAGGACTGCAGCCTGGTGGAGAGGACTCACACTGTCCTGGTTCATGCAGGGCTGCAGCCTGGGGAGAGGGGAAAAGCAGGAGGAAGGAAAAGCAGAGAGGAACTGTTATGGACAAGTTGTACTACCCCCTTGCCCACACCCTGTGATGCTCTGGGTATGTGGACAGGGGCAAATGATGAGGAGGAAGAGGTGCTGGGGGGAAGAATTAGAATTGAACTTTGGAAAAAGGGACGGGGGAAGTTGTAATTTTCATCTTTTTCTTTTGTTACTCACTGTTCAAATCTGCTTTAATAGCAACAAACTAAGTTAATTTTCTTCATGTCAAATCTATTTTGCCTGCGATGTTGATAATTTATTTACCTGGTTTTATCTTTCTCCATTAGATTTTTCTTCATTTTAATTTCTCACCCTGTCCTGTTGAGGGAGTGACAAAGCAGCTGGGTGGGCAGCTGATTGCTTGCCAAGATGAAGCCAACACATAAGATAAACTGATATGTGACTATATAATCATAGTCATAGCTATATGTAGGCTTATATAGCAAAATGTTTAAGACATTGGAGTAAAGACTATTTTTAGAACAATTATAGTTGTCCTAACTGAAAAGGCTGTTTTATCATGTCCAAGAAATTGTGGCTGATTTTTAACTTTGGGAATAGTTCCACTTGTTTATTCAACTTGTGTTTGCCAAGGCATGAAGGCACAAAACATTTCATTCCTTAGAACTCTGACAGAGTAGATTCCTTACTGGATAGAACTCCAACGCATACCAGAGGTCATACAGATTTTTTTTTCAAATCTATTTGTTTGAATCTCTCTTTTGTCTGAAAATGGTTCAAACATGTCTTGTTTCACAAGTTATGGTAAAAAAACTCCAGTCTTCCTAAGTATGGGAAATTTGATGGTTTTTTTCAGTTAGAGAAAAAAAATTCAGGGAAGTTCAAGTGGCATATAGTTGACAATTTCCTAATTTAAAATCCTCCCTGTGATTAAAAACTAACTGAATGGAACATTATCTTCAAGATTGTTTTGGATTTTTTTAATACTACTGGAAGAAATTGAATCAATGATACCAAGAGGCAAAATTCACCAAACGGTGAACAAATATATATAAAAGAAATGCGACAAATAACAAAATGTATTTTCAAATGAAGTGAATATATTTTAATTTTTCAGAAATTTTTTATTCATGATTTATTTTTTACACAATTTTTTAAACAACTTGTGTTGATGTTTGAAAAAGATCAAGTATTTTTAGGTCTTGGTAAGGTCTTGCTAAGAGATCAGAGCCATGTCATAAGACAATAAGAAAAAACTTAATTGTTGCAGAAGCAGGTAAATTAAGTTATCACTGTAAACAGGGTTAGTGATATTTTCTCTATCCTCACCTTTTTTTTTCCCTATGAGTTGAGTTTAGCTATAATTTAACTATTATAAACAGTCACTTATTTATAATTAACATGCAAAATCCTGACCTTATTTTGAGAATTTTTATATTATATAAAATCAGAAGATATTTAATTAGACTACAATATTTATTTTGATTTGATAAGTCAGTGATTTCTCTAAATGTCACACATGTAAACTATACTAATTTAATCATGAAGTAGGAATACAAAAATGTGTTGTTACTGATTAAATGATTACTGCAACCTCTTGCAGACTCAACTCCGGGAAAAATTATGGGAGCAATTACAGGAAAAGCACTTGATTGCAGTAAATAGTGAGAAAAAAATTGGAAAAATCGTAAAGCAGTGGCTGGAAAAAGTTGTAAAGCAAGAGGTAAATTTATCAATGTTTTAGGATTATTTCAGTGTGATTAAAAACCCCACACACATTTGAGGAACACAATTGCCTGCAAAAACTTCACATTTCAAAATTTTGGTTGATTTTAGTAATATAACCTCCATAGATTTCCCATTGCACTATGCCTGGCATCAGTGAGTCTGAAAAGCCATCCTATTCCTCATGGGTTTTTTTTCCCGTTGACAATTTTTCTAAATATTTACTTTTGTACAGCTGGAAAAAATGCAAACATTGCAATTTTCACAACTTTACCATTCATTTAATCTCACAACAAACTCTTTTTAAAGAACCATATTGGGGGATCTTCTTCTGAATAATGAGTGCTCTTAAATGAATAACAGGAAAACAGTGAAATGAGCATATTGCATCTATTAGAATTATTTTTTTCAGTGCAATTTAGAGAGAGTTTACAAGAGACTAACAAGAGAAGAGTTATATAGGAAAGAAAAAATTATTACAAGAAGCTTTTCCACTTAAGAAAATATAAATATAAGCAAACTATATATGAGATGTAAAACAATGTTTCTGGGAAGGATGTGAAAAATTTTTGATATAAATCGTCTGATTTTTAAAGGAGAAGAAAAAGTGTTATTTTGCATTAAGTTGTTAGATTTCAGTTGCAAAATCTTAATGTGAAGAAACCAATTAGAAATTAAGAATCCAAACAATCTCTTGTTTAACTTGTATTTTGAAAAGAAAAAGCCAAAAAAACCATACTTCATATGCATTTATATTAAATTACATATTCAGCAAATCATTTAAGCACATAATTAGTTATAGGCAAGTGGTAAAGTATATTGACTTCAAGTTAAGTTCATGCTTAATTGCTTTGCCAAATCAGACTCTCCATGATGTTTAATAAGTGTTGGATTTTTAAGAAAATGGGATAAAATCATGGCTTTGTGAATCCCTTGGGTTTAGTTACATAAATACCTAGTCTTACTGTGTACTTCACTACATGTCTCATAGTCTTCCATGTGTTTATCTGTTCAACTAGCCTTTCATTTTACAGGTAGGAAATTAAGACTATCAATATGCCTACACTGATCCTCAGCCAGATTGGAGGTAGATGCAATCTGGCTGATAGAGCTGCAAAGTCAGTGCAGTATGCTCTGCCACTGATGAAGAATATAGAATCTCAGACAGGCTCATATAAACTTGTCCAGAAAACACATTTTCTTTTAGAAATGTAATAATTTAGAAGATAATTTTTAATGTATGTATTTATAGCTATGTTGTACATGCACATATGTACATGTGATGTACATACATACATCTGTATACATACTCAAATATTTTTATATATATATATTCTTATATACATAGACATTAAAACATTAATTTAATTTAATTAATTTTCATTAATTAAAAAACATTAGTTTTAATTAATGAAAATTAGTAAAATATATACAATGCAGTGTTTCTGAGGCCAAAGAATAGTACAATCAGTTGATCTGTTAAAGACTGGTGTGGTTAAAGCACATGATAATATCACATACATATTGAAGGACCAATACAGTACACCCTGGGGTTTTTCTTTCTGTAATAGCCCTTCTTTCTATAATAAGATGAAATGTAGACAGATTTTTTTAAGTCATCATTTATTTATGAGATAGCTTAAGTCTAATGCAAAACTACTTAAGAAACCCAAATGTCTCATCTGAATTTCCAAATGAGTAGCAAGTATTATTAGAGCATTAGTCTTCCAAATGTAGATGTAACTGGCAAAAGAAAGGAAACTGAAATCTCAGAAAATCCATGTCTCTCCTTTCTGTTTCTCTCAATAAGGAAACTGTCTACTTTAAACATGCAATTTCTTCCTTTGTTTGTATATGCCTCTGTTTTTGACCATAGGAAACCTCTAAAAAAATGAGTTCAACAGCATTAGCTAATTAATCTTAACAGTTGCTATGTAAGGTACATCAGTTTTATTATTGCCCATTTTCCAGATGAAAAATAAACAGATTTTTTTTAAGGAAATGCAGTGAGGCAATGGCAAGGGAGGGGAAAATACTCATGTTTTATGCTCAAAGTTCAGACAGTCCCTGCAGTAACCTGCTCTATTTTAGACATCAGTGCAATTTCAATGTCCATAATGCTATGTAGTCTCAGTCTGGAGTGAGCTATCACATGAGTAAAGGAATGTTGTAGAGAAAGGGTATGGAAACTCAGGCAGTCTACACCCCTTTCCACACACATTACTGTCTTCTCAAGCTGTGTTTCAAGGAGAAACTCTAAATGCACCATGAACAATCAAATTTCAAATGTCTCGAGATACTGTAAATTCCAACCATTGTCTTTCTTACCTTTCCTCTACTTTTTATAGGAGACAATTTCTATTGGCTTCTCATATGTTTTGGCTGCTTCTTTAGAGCAGTCTTGGAACTGCACTGACTGCTGGATTCACTTTGCAAGAAAATTTGGTTTTGATATCTTAAAAATCTGGTGATGTTGCCTGCACTGCCAGTATGTCTTACAGATTGCCAGGACAGTCTTTATGGCATACTCCACCCTTCAAAACACACAGCTGAGCCTGAGGCATAGTCTGCAGCTAATGAATAGGAGGAACTCCTCTTTCTATAGAAGTATGAGAAATTCTTGGAGGAAGAGCTGGTTGAAGAGTAAGCTCCCAAGGAGTCTTTAAAGCTAAAGCAAAAGGTCACCATCCATTCACGCTGGCAGATCCAGCAGGCAGAGGAACAAACCACTGGCACTGGAGACATGTAGTACTGTAGAACACACAAGGCACTGCAATGAGGGGTAGTTTGAGACAAGTGAAAAATGATCAGTTTATAGAAAAAAAAAGAGTTTCTGGAAAACCTTGTCCAAATGCCTCCTCAAAGTACAGCTAACTGCAAATTTAGATTATGCTGTGTACATCACCGTTGTGGTGAATGTGTTGGTTCTGGTTGGGCAATGTCCATGGCTTGTCTCTTTTACTTATAATCTATGAAGTGTGACTCTTATATCATGTTGATGGAAGGAATAACTGAGATAACTGAGTATAGATATGTACCCAGTATTTCAGGATCTGTAGAAGGGTAAACTTTATACTTGGAAAGTGATGTAGCAAGGGCCTGATCTCACTGGAACACAGTGAACAGCAGGGTGAACAGGTTTATCTTTTCATGAGAGAAAAAGAAATAATTACTGCTGCCCCATCTTCTACAAGAACAGAACCTTTATGGGGAAGCAGAAAATGAATGTGGAGGAAGAGGTGATGGTGGATGCCTGGTATATATTAATTGGTATGGTTAAATTATAATTCACCATATGAAGTGTGCATGGTAAATGTGGTGTTTGGAGTCAGGATGTGCAGAACCAGCCAGCTTTGTCTCCTTTTCTACAGGCCAAAAATTATGGGATGGCATAGGTCAAGGAAAGGAAAGACGTATTTCTCCTTTCAGTACTCTTTAACTGGTAGTACTTTGATGTCTATAAATAGTATCCCTACTGTTTTCTGTGGATGAGAGAATGTGTAGACAGGTAAGATGGAATGAGGATGTATACAGAATTATGATAACACTTTCAACATATTGACTGGTGTGTGACCTTCAGCTGGCACGTAGACCTGTGGATAAATTACTGAGGAGAACAGTGACTCCAGCTAAAGCCAAAAGCTAAAGTACTTTCAGAGGCAAAAGTGGATGTTAGATAGGGGCAAAGAAATTTAACTAATTGAACATGACTATTTTGGAAGTAATGTTCACCTCAGTTTGAATGTGGTTGGTATAAATTATAGTTTCCCACTATCCACTAGTGCAAACACCTTTTGCTGTTACAGACTGTTCAGTTTTCATAGATCGACAAAGTTTGCAAACTAGTGCATCCTTTGGTGTATGATATCTTGATTACTTTGGCAGTTCCAGTTTCCAGACTAAATTAGGTGTCTTGTTAAAGACCCTTTTTTTAAGAATTCCTATAATAAAAGTGGTAACCAGAGGCAAATTCACAATTTAATGGAATAATGGAATAATTTAGGTTGGGACATACAACGCTGTTCTTAAAGAAGTTCTAACTACAGCAGGTTACACACAGCTTGTCCAGTCAAGTCTCAGACACCTCTGAGGATGGACATGCCACAAACTCTAAGGGCAACCAGTTTCAGGACTGGAAAATTTAATGGAAAAAACAGTTTTTCCCTACATCTAGTTGTCACTTCCCAGGTTCCAGCTTGTGTCCATTGCTCCACATCCTAAATCTGCACACTTCTTGCAAGAGTCTGGCTCCATCCATTCAGGTAGTTGCAGACAGAGGCAAGGACTTTCTTGAGGCTTCTCTTGTCAAAGCAAAACAAACCTCATTTCCTCAGCCTGTCCTCATCCATCACGTCTTACAGGTCCTTGGCCATCTTGCTCACCCCCTGCTTGACTCACTTGAGTATGCTAATGTCTTTCTGGAAACAGGGAGCCAAGCCAGACCTAGCTCTTCAAAGGCACTCTCAGAAGTGCCAAATGAGGCTGGAAGGATGATGCCTCTGAAACTGCTGACAACATTCTTAGTAACAGAGCTCAGAATGCATTTGACCTTGTTGCTGAATCACATTCAACTTGATGTCCACAAGATTTTCAAAGCTCTTGTCTTCAGCTACCTGGTTGCCACCAGCCTCTACTGTTGCATTAGGTTACTCCTTCCCCAGCATAAGACTTTCCACTTGCTTCTGTTGAACTTCAGGAGGTTCCTGTTAATGCATTTCTCCAGCCAGACCAGGCCCTTCTGTACAGCAATCCTCCAGTGTAGCAACCACTCCTCCCAATTTGGTACCAAGAACAAATTTGCTGAGAATGTATTGTGTCCCACTATCCAGGCCATTAATGGAGAAAGACATTGAACAGTCCCAGTACCAACCCCTGAATGAAGGCACTTGCTACTTGACCACCAGATAAAATTTGCACCCCTTATCACAGCTCTTTTGGCTTAGCAGTCCAGTCTGTTTTCCATCTACCTCATTATCATTAAACAGGTGACATGCGTGCAGGATAAATATCCGGTTTCATGATAATGAGACTTTATAAAAATGTGTAAAAGGCTTTGTTAAAGTCAAGGCATATACCACCCACTGACCCACCCATGATCCACCTCTCCTCTCCTCTCCTCTCCTCTCCTCTCCTCTCCTCTCCTCTCCTCTCCTCTCCTCTCCTCTCCTCTCCTCTCCTCTCCTCTCCTCTCCTCTCCTCTCCTCTCCTCTCCTCTCCTCTCCTCTCCTCTCCTCTCCTCTCCTCTCCTCTCCTCTCCTCTCCTCTCCTCTCCTCTCCTCTCCTCTCCTCTCCTCTCCTCTCCTCTCCTCTCCTCTCCTCTCCTCTCCTCATAGAAAGTTGGTCTGGCAGGGTTTGTGCATGTTAAATCTATGTTGGTTGCTCCCAAATACCTTTGTGTCCTTCATGCCTCTGAAAATTATTTCTAAGAGGATTTATTCTATCACCTATCCAGTCACTGAGGTGAGGCAGACCAGCTGATAGTCCCCTGGACATTCCTCTTGCCATTTTTCATTATAAGACTGACATCTGGGTTTTTTTTTTTCCCAGTCATTGGGAACCTCCTCTAAAATTCATGACCTTTTGAAGAGGTTAGACAACAGCCTTGCAATGATATCAGCCAGCTATATCAACAGTCTCAGATGCATCCCATCTGTTCACAGATATTTGTGTATGACTAATTGGTTAATCCTGTCTTTGGGTAATATAGATGATATTTCACCCTCTTCTCTCTCTTGAAAAGGGAAAAAGATGAAGTAGACATTATTACAAAACAATGGAGCACACACTCAGGTATAATGTTAATTATAGATTTTCCATCTCTTTTTCCAGTTAGGCCCAAATGCCACTGAAACAAATCTGACAACTTCTATCAGTAGACTGTTTTAAAGGCTTTTGAAAGTAGATAAAAAGCAGCTATTAAGGCTTCAATGCACAAGTTCTGTGAAACTCGAGGGCAGTGAAGAGATCTGTCAGTGAATGTATACAACTCAGAAAAGATAGAGTCCTTGGTAAAAAGAGCTGAAGAATCAAGGAAACTCACACATGCTGATAAACCCCCACTATGTGATTAACAGCTGTCACATGCCCAGATAAATAAGAAATTCTCCTCACTGGAATTAAGGAGGAGATTAATAAAGAAAACCAGTGAGACTTTGAGGGCAAGTTTGTGCTGGAAAGGGTGACTATATTAAAAGAAGCATGAGGTTTGGATAAATTAATATGCACATAGTTAACAAACCACAGTTAAAGAACATCTTTTAAGCAAAATACATTTTACATTACCTACTTTTCTTGTTAATTGCATTACATACTTTCATTACTACAGTTCTCCTCTGTCAAATTTGTGCTTTAAACTTGCTGTGTCCTCTTTCTTAGTTCATGTCCTAATTTATAATCATCATTGGGTTTTATTAATGTCTTACTTTTGCAAGGCAAATTATGTTATCTTTGTATAGCACTTTAGTTTAGAAATAAGAAAAAATTGATTCTTATTAAATACGCCATAATTTCTCTCCACAAGCATGATTCAGCATTCACCTCAAAGATGCAACTTTGAACTTTTCTTTCACAAGACAGAACAGCTCAGTAAGGGAATATGACATTTAATACAATAAGAAAATCATATAAAAGGGACTAACCATAGCATAAAAACACAAGGTAATATTACAGTTCAAACCCCTGGAAACATAACATAGTAGCAATATGAAATATTTATAAGAAATGTTAATAAATTAACTCACTTGTGTCAGAAGTTTAGGAGGGTTTTTTCAGGAATTTCATGGATTTTGGTTTCTTTTTTTAAATTTAATATAAGGTATCAGAAGTAGTCAAATTAAGCCATGTGTTAACTTCAAAATTTTTAGTATAACCATGAGAAAAGCTCTTTTAAAGGGTATCTCTCATCTTTATGATACAGATCTAAAATAGTAGATAAACCTTGGAAAAGTATTAAAATTATTTTAGGACATTTGCAGTTTTTCATATACAGTTGTGATTCAGAAAATAAATGAATATAAATAAAGAAAGATGTGTTTTAGAAACTACACCTTAATAAATATATGCATATTTATACAAATACGTAGAAGAAATTCTAAAATCTGCATCCAGCTGTGGGCAAAATAACAATTATTTTCTCATAAACATGCGATTAAAAAAACCACTCAAAAGAAAACCACTACATATATTCTATATTATATATTTTTATTATTTTCCATGTTATGATCTAGTATTTATTTCACTAATTATCATTAAGATTCCAACTAAATCAAGAGTACTACTGTGTTTAAATAAAAACAAAAAAAAACCCCAAACAACAACAACAAAACAAAAACAAAGCAAAACAAACCAAAACAACATCATAACTGAGAATAACCCTTTGGTGAGCACATACCCAAACTGAAGTACTTTTATGCCAGTATTATGAGCCTTTGTTTTTTAATTTTGGTAGGCAGAACTGTAGTGCATACTCTACAGTAAGCAGATGCAGAGATAAGCCCACATCACATAACTACAAATGATGAATTTGATATAGTCCTGTTTGCCCTTCCTTTCATTGCTTTTTCTTCTGAACCATCACAGATAATCTTTTATTCTGTCCTTAATTTTCTGATGACACTCCATAACTAGGTTTATGAATTTTTGATTCATGCAATCCTTCATCTTTCTAATGTGGCTTGGGGAGCCACCATTTTTTACTAGTATCATAAGCTTAGAAATCATGCCCAGTAGTTATATGGACCTTTAATTATTGGGTGATTAACACTGAAAATTATTTGGTTCTAATAAAGTCTTTTTTGTAAATAAAATTCCCAAATCATTTTAAAATACAACAAATCAATAAGGTTTAGCATTTCATCAATGCTGAAATGTCTCATCAACCATCATCCAGCCTCATATTCGTGTGTTGTACGTTGTACTCATTAATCCAATGGAAAGCTAAAAAGTTGTTAAACTAAATGAGGAAGCAAAGAACAGGAAAAATAAGGAAGAGATAATAAAGCGTCCATTATTTGTTTGGCAATGCACAGGTTTTCAGTACACCTTGACAAGAGCATCAATTTCAAAATATTTTGCACCTTCCATAACTAAAATATTATTTCTAAATTATTTGGCTTGATCCTAGGGAAACATTTTTTAGTGCTCATTTCAATATACATTTAGTTTATTCTTCTTACATTTCTACTGATGTGTATTAGATGTCTAAGCTTCATATTCATTGGACACCTAGGCAGTAAACTGTACAGAAATGTTCTGAACTTCTAGCTATTCACTTGACCAAAATGTCTACTTAAGATGAAGAAAAAAGAATTTTTGCAATTTCCTTAAGCAATCCCTGTATAATTACAAAGATGTAACTTGCATCAACTTTAGTCAAGCTTACAATGCTGCCTCCCACAATATCTGAGCTAAGTCATTGTGGTAAGGATAGATGTACAGCAAGATAAAAGTATAAAGCTGGCTGATTTTTTTGGGTTATAGGGCAGTGGTTAGCGGGTCATCTTCTAACTGGAGACCAGTAAAGATTTTAGGGCCATGGGACTCAGTACTGGGATCTTCCCTCTTTTATATGTTAATCAACAGCAGGGGTTTGGGATGCAATATCTAGATGGAGGTTTTTAAGATGGAGTCAGGCTTTTTGCAATAGTGGGTGGTGAGAGCAAGAAACACAACAGACATGACTTGGAACAAGGCAGCTTTAGAATGGAGAACCAGGATCAGGAGATCAAGTGCTGGAAGTGCCTATATCAGGCTGAGCAAAGCCCTGCACAACTCACTGATGCCGTAACTGAGTCTGTTTTGAGCAGCTGATTGGACAAGAGACCTTCTGAGGACCCTTCCAAGTTGAGTCTTCTTATAATACTATCACTCAATTATTCTATGTGATTAAATTTTTTTAAATATGTGATCTTCTTGTAGTTGGCAGATACACTAGAAGAAGGAGTTCACATTTGTCAGTACATATTGCCGCTCTTTTCTGTGCATAAGATAGCAAAAACAACCATAGCACCATGTGGTTTCCATTATAAAGTGCTGACTTTTTAATAGAGCAAAACAAGGATGACTTGTACAGTACAGCTTCCTGTCACTTATACAAGAATTCCCTATACAGGAGACTGTTCTCAGGTACTGGCTGTTTGTAAATGTAAGACACAGTTACTTCAGTGTCTGTTTAAATTAAGCCCATATGCTGAGATATCAGCTCCCCAATGTCCAGAACATATGGCTACCTACTGACATTCCCAACACTGACAGACATTCCACATGTAATGTAATTAAATTTAGATGTCTAGCCTTAAAGAAAGAAAGAAAGTTCATGGGCTGCAACCAAGTTGAAGATGATACAGTATTACTCAACTCTCTGATATGAGGATCCCAAACAGCTCACAATGCCTGAACTTTCTTGGTATATAGAAACTACTCTTCTGGAAGTATAGATAGATACAATAAATTTAATTTTGATAATACAAGAAACCAACATCTGCATGATAAATTTTCCTGATAGCTGTTTTTCTGCCAGTTTTACAAGATCCAGGGCAGCAAGCAAGAAATCTAACACAGAGGTACAAGAAAGCTGACTTCATCTTATGAAAGCTTGTCTCCATAAAAATGTTCTTCTCTGAATCCACAGGTTTTCAGGGAGCACACACACACACACACATAAAGAAAAAAACCAAGAAACTCAATAAAAATTATTGAGTCAATTTTGTCCTTACACAGCTTACATATTTAGCCAGAAATATTTATTTCACTAAAAAATGAGGCTATAATTGTAGCTAGTATCAGAAAACCCAAATTTGAAAGAGTCTACAAGGACTGTCAAGTCCAGTTCCAAATCTAATCATATCCTCCAGGCAAAAAAGTCCTCTAGTGCAAGTGGCTGCATATGCCACTGTGTGGAAAGATTCATATTATCAAAAAAGAAAGGAATTCTGAGAGCTTGGAGGATGTGGCACAACAATTAGGAAAAAACCCCATGCTTGTCCAATCAGCCTCTGTTACTTTTCAGGTTATGTTTATTTCAGAGAAATTATGGCTGTATAAAAAGTGATATTAAATATTTTTCTTGAAATGAGGGTACCCTACTATTGGACTGCATATGATGCACAACTGCTATTATGCAAGCTACTGAGAAACTTCTGACTCATGTAAGATGCTCAAAACTCCACAGTATAAATGCTGCAGATTTGACATTTTATAGACTTATAAAAACTAGATATCCAGTGGTTTTGCATCTTTAAATTTTTTCCTCAAAAGAAATATCAATCTCTTCATTACCCATCACTGTCATAAAAGTAATATAATCTATTCATTGATAGAAGTCTTTTGAGAAAATTTTTAGAACAATTCCTGCATGTATTTGTTGTTATACATGCCATGTGGCCTACACAAGAGCAACTTGCTTATCTTACCTCATGTAGCTAGAGCTTAAAATACAAAGATGTGATGGAAACAAATGATGAACCATAGTGATACATTTATTACTTTTCTCCTTATTTTTACTTACCTAGCTAAAGAATAATGGGAAATTGAAAATGGAATCATTCAAGTTGCATTGAGGAGAGAGAAACAGTCTGGGAAAATATCCTTGCCTGGATATTAATTATTATGACAAAAGAAATATCTGCCTACCCAACAGCAGGCACCTACTCAAGTGCACAACCCCAGATATTTTTAGTTTCTGTTTGACTTAAGTTTGTACAGATTTTTGACATTTGTCTCCCTAGCACCATCTGGTGTCTACCAACTTATAACTTATGAGAATGTACCAAACAC
This sequence comes from Passer domesticus, assembly GCF_036417665.1. Classification (NCBI taxonomy): domain Eukaryota; kingdom Metazoa; phylum Chordata; class Aves; order Passeriformes; family Passeridae; genus Passer; species Passer domesticus. The sequence continues at coordinate 131,345,847 of NC_087474.1, read as the reverse complement.
AAAATTAATTCAGCTCATGGCCTCATGGGACAGAAAAATTTACAGCAGGCATCTTCACAAAGGCTCAGAAAAATATTAGGCAGGCCAGAATGAGCATACATTACATTTATGATTTTCACCAACCTGAGTTGGTGAAACATTGAACAGACACATATTTGCCCATGTCTCATGCATTTCCTCTGGTGGAATATGAAGGATGATAACAGCATGGATGTTGCTGTTAGCTGGATTTTACATGTGAAATATTTCCTTCTTCAATCTAAATTTTACTTAGAAGATATGCTAACTACATTTCAGCTACATGGTACTTTATGCACATTCAGCCTAAATGGCATGCAAAAAAAAAATCACATAATATACACTTTTCAATAAAAACATATAGAAAAGCTATTCAGAATGGCCTTAAGAATTGGAATACTATTTTTTTTTTACAATAC